>NC_041410.2:34390285-34692785 GCF_900747795.2 Erpetoichthys calabaricus
GACCCTCTTAAAAGAGAACTAAAATAGAGTCTGTGCATCATATTCATCACTTTAGAGGTGTAGTATGTTTATCACATTAACACATGTGATGATAGCAGCTCAGTGATATGAATTATTATACATGTGATTGAGTGTGTTGGCTACACTTCCCTGCTTGATCAAGGTTGTCATCATGTCCCACTTTCTCCAAATATCACCTAAGGATGAAGTCAGTAGACGGATTGGGAGAGCATGGGGGTCATAAGGTCACTTCAAAGGGGTGTGTGGAGATCCCGATATCTCTGCAAAAGGATGAAGGTCCAAGTCTTTAGAGTCCTGTGCTTCCTGTCTTGCTCTATGTTTGCGAGACATGGACGCTATCCAGTGACCTGAGATGAAGACTGGACTCCTTTAGTACTGTGTCTCTTCAGAGAATCCTTGGGAACCACTGGTTTGACTTTGTGTTGCTCATGGAGTCCTGAATGAGGCACATGACCTGCATTGTGAGGGAGCGTCAGTTACGGCACTATGGCCACATGGCGCAATTCTCTGAGGGTGATCCAGCTAGCAGGACCCTCATTGTTGAGAACCCGAGTGGCTGGACCAGGCCAAGGGGACGACCGTGTAACACTGGCTACAGCAAATAGATGAGGGTGGGACTGGAATGCGTGTCTGCTTGGGGGGGTTTTCAACCCGAATCCTGAGCTGTTTCGTCGTGTGGTGGGTGTGGCAACGCGCTGTACCAGTGCATGCTTCCATGACTTGACCTGAGCACATCGCACAAGTGTTAGCCTTATTACACTGGTTACCTGTGTCATTCAGAATTGACTTTAAAATGTTACTAATGCAAAGCTTTAAATAATCTTTCTTTGTTCTATATTTTGGAATGCCTGTCCCCCGCACACTCCAAGTTTTTGTAACCTTAAATCACTGGATGGTGGTCTGCTTCTAATTCAAAGAGCCAAGCTTAAAGGAAGTGGTGATGCGGCCTAGTATATACCTAGTATCTGGAATACTTTACTGATAGAAATTTGCCAAGCTAATACTGTGGAACATTTTAAAAAATTGCTAAAAACCCATTATTTTAATTTGTCTTTATTGTAACTACATTTTAATTGAGGCATAGAATTATCATATTCTTCAAAGATCCACAATCCTTACTAATCTCTGCTATTCTTAGCTGGCTTTTCCGGTTCTTCTATGGTGGCGATCTGCACCATTACCACCGTGCAGCCACCTGTGACATCTGAATTAAGGGGGGTGGTGGTGGTGCCCCAGCTGTCCACAAGACCAACTTCATCGAATCCTCTCATATGAAAACTGGCTGGAAATGAAAAGGAATGATATAAGAACATTTATTTTAGGTAGAATACCCAGTGGATCCCCTGCACATTTTGTTTTTTCTCCACCTTAACTGGAGTTTTTTTTTTGTTTTTTCTGTCCTCCCGGCCATCTGACCTGACCTTTTTATTCTTTGTTACTTATTCTTTAATATTCTTGCCCAATCTGAATTGGTCTTCTTTTCTTGCAACTTTCACTTTGAGGTCTTGTAAAGCATTTTGAGCTATATTGTTTGGATGGCTACAGAAGCAGTTTAAATTCACCCTTAGGGCCAATGTTACAAAAGGGCAGACAGCAGGCATGGAACATCTGCTATGGTGGAGTTTGGGGTGTCAAGAGCCACGAGAATTGAGTTCTGCTGCCAAGAAGGTACTGCAGCTAATTGCCTTGTGGATCTACCTGTGGATAATTAATGAAGACGATGGATCAGCCCAGAAAACAGGGAAGGCTGCCTGTGTCCCAACACAATCACTCTAACAATCCTAAGTTGGTCACAGAAATTCAGAGAGCATTATTTTTCCTGTTAGTTGGCTGAATGTCACACTGTGCACGTTTTCTTGCAGAGACCCCTTAATTTGGTTTGTGTGGTAGACATACAGAATATTTTTTTGTCTTACTTTCTGTTTGTGAGGTCTGCAAATTCAATCATTGTCTTTTTGTACAATACATTTGTTCATTTAAGCATTTCAGTGCAGTAACTTTGGAAAAGTGGATTTTGGTTGAATGATGGTATTGCATGAACAAAGTTCAGAGTCTCATTCTGTAATTATGAATATTTGTTAATATTCAAGTGTTATTATGTGACATCTCCCCCTTTCTTAATTGGAGAGAATGAAGAGTTACACTATAAGTAAAGTAATGTAGAACTTTTTTCATGGAATATTCCATGAGAAGTTTGGCAGCGATACTGTCAATTAGCTATGACTCAAATCACACACCAGAGGGCACTATAAAATTTCATAAAGAAGATCGAGCACTTCAGTGGATATTTGAAAACTGCATGCTGCAGCATAAGCTTTATTATTCATGTGGCCTGTAGCATTGATGCTGGAGGATATCATTAATCACAAACATGCGGAGGTGGCACCATCCAAAAATATTCAAAAATAAATTACACATTTTTACATTTCCTAAATCCAAACCTAATATATTGCTAACTCTTAATCAACAATGATTTCAATCATACAAACAGGGGTGCTAACATAATAATTATAAGTAAATAAATTACATTCTTCCATTTACTGAACCTTCTTGATCCAGTTTTTCAGTTCTCGAGTGTCTGTCCCTGTGGCATGAAATGCAATGTAGCAACCATCATTGAATGGGTCACCGCTCCATTGTAGGATATACTAAGGTGAAATAGACAGCCACAATTACTCATGGTAAGCCAGCACTAATATGGAGCATTCACTTAGCCCAACCTCCTTGTCTTTGGAGATGTGGTTGGGGTATCTGGAGGCAGGCACAAGAAGAACATGCAGACTCCACATTGACAAAAAAAGAGAAGGGATTCAAAAAAATTGATGGCAAAGGAGCTGTGAGACCATTGTGTATTATTCATGAATAATAATTTTATTATATATTATTACATCATCCTTAATGAAAAAAGTAATAAAATGCCTTGCATTTGTCATTCCAACAGATAGCACATCTCCAGCATTAGCAATACTTTTACGAA
Source organism: Erpetoichthys calabaricus (assembly GCF_900747795.2). Lineage (NCBI taxonomy): Eukaryota > Metazoa > Chordata > Cladistia > Polypteriformes > Polypteridae > Erpetoichthys > Erpetoichthys calabaricus. Next base: position 34,393,284 of record NC_041410.2, read on the forward strand.
TCCTATACCAAATGGCATATGACACAGATATATGCACTGCGTTTATCATTCCAATAGATGGTGCTTCACAAACATTTCTAGAAATAAAATGCATTGCATGTGTCATTTCAACAGATGGCACATCACAAACGATAACACTGTTTTTACAAATCCTATACCAAATGGCATATGACAGATATATATGCATTGAATTTGTCATTCCAGCAGAAGGTGCATCACAAACATTAACACTGCTTTAAAGAATCCCATATCAAATGGCAAATAATAGAGACATATATTGAATTTATTATTTTAACAGATGGTGCATCACAAACATTTCTAGTAATCAAATGCATTGCACATGTGATTCCAATAGATGGCACATCACAAACATTAACACAGCTTTTACGAATTCTATACCAACTGGCATATGACAGAGATATATGCATTACATTTATCATTCTAACAGATGGTGCATCACAGACATTAATGTTGCTTTAAAGAATCCCATACCAAATGGCATATAAAAGAGACATATATTGATACATATATTGATTTTACAATAACACCTTTTTTACTAATCTCATACCAAAGGGCATATTGAAGAGACATGCTTTGCATTTGTTATTTCAACAAATTTGTTACACTTTGTCAGTCCCCGAAGGGAAATTGTCTTTTTGAATGACCTTTGGGGGTCAGCCTTTTTACAACACCCCTGCAACAATTTTTAAAATAAGGATGGTGCATCACAAACCTTTTAATAATAAAAAACATTACATAGTTGTCGTTCCAACAGGTGGTGCATCACAAATGTAACACTGCTTTTAAGTATCTCATACTAAAAGGAATATGACAGAGACATACTGTATGCATTGCTTGGTTCACTACAAACATTAATGCTGAGGTCTGCTTTACTACTTAGATTTCAACCCATCTAGAAGCACAGCTAGTGTTATATAATGATATGCATTATACTGCACTGCTTTTTATTAGGTTTCCTCTTGAATTGTATTCTGATGGTATACAGTACATAAAGAAGATGATATTGAGTCCAACAGTTTCATTGATAGAAACATGTGTCGCAAAAAAAAAAAAAAATTGCAGCCCACTTATCGAATGATTGCTGTAATTTACATGCTTCACTAAGAATCCACTAACACTGATTTCATTGCAAAAAATAATAATAACAGTAATAAGGCCATCAGCATAATAGATACACTTAGGACTGAGACCTGATTTCTGTTCTTTCGTATTTCAAGGATATTCTTTATAAATTCATATTACAGTTTGGAATAATAATCCCACAGGTTAAATTATTTAGCTTTCCTACATTTTTCATTGTACAGAGGTGCCAAAGCACACTGCAGTCCTTCTAAACAGAAAATATTTTGAGCAGCAGATTTCTCTACAATGTCCTCATTAAGCAAAGTGTGTAGATGGTGACATTTTGCACCATGGTGACATTTGCACTTAGCTCTGATGGAGCAGATTTTTTGAAATTCACATGGTCTGGCTTTGTAACTGTAGTTTCAAACAAAGCTTTGGTGCACACAGCGAACTTCTATACCCAAACTGAGAATTGAGCGGATTGAAAGATTCCTAGATTTGTGAAAGAACACAGATTTTTGTAATTTGCTTCAGGGCAAAGGCATCACTAGGGGGCCACTTGGGTGAGGACCACATTGAATGAGACCATCAGAAGGGCTGACATCCAAATGAGTGAAATCACCAAAGGGGAAACAGGATGATACAATCATGGGGGGAACAACTCCCCCCATATGATAAAATGTTTGATTCTCCATGCCCTATAAATTGTGTGAATTACTAGGCTGCATTAAACACCTGAGTGTCCATGTGCAGCATTGTTCAACTCTCTGTTGAAGAGCTACATTCATCAGGTCACCCAGGGGCCTGTGGGGTCTTAATTCGGTCTTGGTTACCACACTGGGTGATGCTAATCCTAGTGTTGCCACTTCTTGAGGGACCCAGTAAAAGTGACTGACCTGTGAAATAGCAGAATGGAGATATAAGCTTATCCAAACATTCATCTGTTCTTTCTCACTTACCCTCTTTGTCCAATTCACGGTTGTGAGTTATGGATCCTAATCTAGCAACATTGTACATAAGGCAGGAATTAAGCACTCACAGGGCACAAAGATAAAAGGCCTTTGTTTTTTTTTAATTTATTTCATTTCTATTCTATAATAAGAGACTTTTAGTATGCTCAAGACTTGTAATTTCACTCTGCAGTCTGTCTCACCAAGTCAGGTCAGGTTGGGGAGCATGCACTGGTACAGTGCGTAGCTGCAGACACCGTATGATCCCGGTTGGCAACCTCCCAGACAGACACAAAGTCCAGTCCCACCCTCCGGAAATGACCCTCTATCAGCCACAGTCAGGTGTTACATGGGTGTCTCCTTGGCCTGGTCCAGCCACTCGGGTCGTCAGCAGTGATTATCCTGCAAGCCATTCACCCTCGGGGAATCGCGCCACATGGCCGTAATGCCATAACTGACGCTCCCTCTCAATGCAGGTAATGTGCCTTGTCACAGGAGACTGGGGGACAGACCCAGCCAGGACGCCTGGAAGGACCGGGAGGTGGCATTGACATCCTCTGGGCCACGAGGGCGCAACCGCCCTGGATCGGGAGAGGACCACGGGAGAGAAGCAAGGAGGCTCAAGTCCGTTGGGGCCTGTGGCCATTGCCACAGGGCGCCCCAAGCCTCAGAGAGCCCGGGAGGCATTCACTTCCACCACACCCGGAAAGATGGATGAAGAGCCTTCCAGGGACGCCCAGAGTGCTTCCGGGTGCAAGGGCAGCACTTCCGCCACACCAGGAAGTGCTGCCAGAAGAATGTCATCAGGAACCTGGAGCACATCCGGGTGAGAATAAAAGGGGCCGCCTCCCTACAATCAGGGAGCTAGAGTCGGGAGTGGGAGCAGGACGAAGCTCCCGTGGAGAGAGGAAAGGTGGTCCAAGGACATTGGGGAAGAGGCCCATGTTAGTGGAGTGTTTGGTGCAGGGGCACTGTGTGTTGTGTGAAGTAAAGAACTATGAATAAACGTGTGATAAAGATGTGGCCTCAGTCTGATGGTGTCCAGGCATATCTCACAGCCTCATTCGGGACTCCATGAGCAACACAAAGTCAAACCAGCGGTACCCAAGGATTCTCTGAAGAGACACAGTACCAGAGTCCAATCTTCATCTCAGGTCACTGGATAGCGTCCATGTCTCACAACCATATAGCAAGACAGGAAGCACCAGGACTTTAAAGACTTGGACCTTCATCCTTTTGCAGAGATATCAGGAGCGCCACACACTCCTTTCCAGCAACCTCATGAGCCCCCCATGCTCTCCCAATCCATTCTCTGAATTCATAGGAAGAGTCATCAGAGACACGAATGTCACTGCCGAGGTAAGTAAACCTCTTGACAAGGTCGACACTCTATCTGCAGACAGACACACTGCTGATGGCTGTGCCAAAGATGTCATTAAAGGCCTGGCTCTTGGTTTTTATCTGGACACTTGCAAGCCCAGACACTCCGATTCCTCACTCAGTCTCTCGAGACCCCCGATCAGAGTCTTCATTGACTCCAACAAGATCACAGCATAGTCAGCAAAGTCAAGATCAGTGAATCATTCTGTTTCACCCTTTTGTGGTATTCCTAAAGTCCTTAGTATTTCTAATGTAGCAAATGAAGGTTTGTCCATCAAGCTCAGATACCACAGAAATGCCTGGGGTGAAGTTTATGTCTTCGCTGAAACAATGTCACAAATGAGAACACCTTGTGGAATTCTGTGAAAGATCTCCTTGGAGATGGTAGCATGGTACTTCCCAAACAGAAAGCAAAATTATGTTGCGATAAGATGTGATCAAATAATGATCATGCAAATCTAAACTCCAAATTTTGAATTCCTTGAGTCTCAAGACCTCATAATCCAGTATTGTTTTCTGCTATGACCCCGATACTGCTGGAATAGGTTTTGGCACCCAACAACTCTGCACTGGCTGAATGAGTCAGAAAATGGAAGGATGTTCAGAATTCCGCTTTCCAATGATGTGAGAGGTAGCTTCACCTTGATGATAACAAAGTGACGTAGCTCAGAAGCATTAGCAGACCCAGCAATTTGGTACTAACACTTCATTGATCGCATCACAATTGCTGAGTTTGGAATTTTATAGATGAAACTGTCCATGGGACCATGGCCAAGTTCCGCTCCACAGATTATTCTAGTAGGTTACCAAGTAGTGGGGTGGATAGCAGGACTTTTAGGACCTTCAGATATCAAAAAGATATTAATATGGACAATCTAGCTGAATAAGACAGGATGAATGGCCTGTTCTCAACAGAATTGTTCTAATCTTCTAATGTTCAGCTATCCATTTTCTGAACCTGTTTAAAGCAAATTTGGGTTTCACAGGACTGGAGAGACCCCCAGGGCAGCACAATTAGCATTTTGATAGAAATGTACTACAATCCCAATTCCAAAAACAAGTCGGGATGCTGTGTAAAATGTAAATTGTCAAGCTTGAGTCACAAAGTTGCACAAGAGAGTACTGGAGTTTTTCCAAGGAGTAGAAGCTTTATGGTTGTTCTGGCAGATAGTGATCAGAAGTGATCTGGCCACACAAAGAACAGCTCTCAACCTTGACGCCTCGGCCTCAACATCCCATTGGGATTAATAAAGTATCTATCTATCTATCTATCTATCTATCTATCTATCTATCTATCTATCTATCTATCTATCTATCTATCTATCTATCTATCTATCTATCTATCTATCTATCTATCTATCTAAAAAGAACACAAAGTCTTCATCATTAAGGGGAGACAGCGGCTCGATAGCAGTGGCCGGAGAAGAGGGAGTCTGGGGAAACAGGGACAGGAGAGTGAGGCCATAGGATGGCCGAAATGTTCGAAGCTCTGCGTGAGAAACACGTCAAGCCAGCAAGCTTGCAGCTGATCTCACAAAGAGGAGGTTTAAGAGTGTCTTTGTTTCCCACTGAAATACTGTTTAAGAGCAGGTTTCTGAAGAGCAGCCACGTCTGCATGCGACAGCGATCACCAAATAAAGACAGAGTGCAATGTTTTGCAAATCTCATAAACTCATCTTTTATTCACAATAGAACATAGCAAACACATCAAATGTTGAAAGTGACACATTTTACTATTTCATATGAAAAATATCAGCTCATTTTGAATTTAATGGCTGCAATGCGTCTCAAAAAAGTTGGGACGGGGGCAATAAGAAAGAGCTAGAGGAACATTTTATAACTAATTAGGTAAATTGGCAACATGATTGGGTATAAAAAGAGCATCTTAACCCTTAAACCACCAGAACCAACTATAGTCGGTTCCTAATGCAATTTGTCAGCATGCCGGAGCCGAGTATATTCGGCGACGTATATTCATTGAATGCCACAACTGACTAAAGTTGGCTTCCAGTGCAATTTGCCAGCACACCGGAGCTGATCAGTCAGTGCCGTATATTCGTTGAGTAGCCAGCTCATGACCACTGCTGGCCGCAGCAGCACTACAGCATCACTGTCCCTGGGATTCAGCCGCTGCACTCGACTAGCCTGCCAGCATCAGTGCTTACCTTTGTGTGCTCGCGTGCAGCCAGTTCAAGTGCAGTTGGCTCGGTGATTTACTGAATTTCATCAATGGCGTCAGTTGCACCTTGTACATATAATAATTGATTGTTGCAGTAGATTTTTTAAAAGTTTTTACAGTTCATTGGCAGTGTGTAAAATGATCAGTGTTGCAGTAATTGTGATGCTCTTTACATGAAAAAAAATATGTGTTCCATATTTTCTTTGTGAATTGTGACGTTTACTTAAAAAGTGCAGCAAAAAAAGTATTTGGCGTCCAGGAGTGCATTAACCCCCAAATATGTGGCGGTTTAAGGGTTAAAGAGGCAGAGTCTCTCAGAAGTAAACCTGGGCAGAGGTTCACAGATCTGCAAAAAGCTGTGCCTACAAATCGTTGAACGATTTCAGAGTAATGTTCCTCCATGTAAAACTCTGAAGACTTTGAATATCTCGTCATCTACAGTACATAATATCATGAAAAGATTCGACAATCTGGAGAAATCTCTGTGCGCACAGGACAAGGCCGAACATCAATATTGGATATCCGTGATCTTCAAGCCCTTAGGCGGCAGTGCCTTGAAAAACAGGCCTGATTCTGTCATGGAAATCACTGCATGGTCTCAGGGACACTTCCAGAAATCATTGTCTGCGAACACAATTTGCCGTGCCATCCAAAAAGGCAGGTTAAAGCTCTATCATGCAAAGAAGAAGCCATATGTGAACATGATCCGGAAACGCCACCGTCTTGTCTGGGCCAAAGCTCATTTAAAATGGACTGAGGCAGAGTGGAAAACTGTTCTGTGGTCAGACAAATCAAAATTTGACATTCTTTTGGGAAAACATGAGCGCCGCGTCCTCCGGACTAAAGAGGAGAGCGACCATCCGGCATGTTATCAGCACTCAGCTCCAAAGCCTGCATCTCTGATGGTATGGAGGTGCATTAGTGCCTATGGAATGGGCAGCTTGCACAACTACAAAGGCACCATCATTGCTGAAAGGTATCTACAGGTTTTAGAATGGCATGTGCTCTCATTCAGACAACGTCTTATTCAGGGATGGTCTTGCATATTTCAGCACGACAATGCTAAACCACATACTGCATCTATTAGAACAGCATGGCTTCGTAGTACACGAGTCTGGGTACTGAGGTGGCCAGTCTGCAGTCCAGACCTTTCACCAATTGACAACATGAAATGGAAAATTTGACAAAGAAGACCCAGGACTGTTGAGCAGCTAGAATCCTATATCACACACAAATGGAAAGACATTCCTCTCCCAAAAGTCCAGCAACGGGTCTCCTCAGTTCCCAGACATTTACAGAGTCTTGTTAAAAGAAGAGAGGATGCTACACGCTGGTAAACATGGCCCTTTCCCAACTTTTTTGAGACATTCTGCTGCTGTCAAATTCAAAATGAACTTACTCTTTTCTTAAAATGCTACATTTTTCTCAGTTTAAACATTTCACATTGTCAAGAAATAACAAGACAAAACATATATAAAGATTTGGGAAAGCCTCCCAGTATCATGTCTGGAGCGATGCTTTGAAGAATTGAGTGAAAAAACTCAATCCGTCAGTTTAAACAGAGATATGATGGAGTTTTTATACAGGAATGAAAATGGCCGAAGTGGAAGTGACGTCATCAAGCAGAGGAAATGGAAGTGACGTCATCATTGGTGGCCCGGAAGTGATGTCATAGGGGATGATCAGGAAGTGACGTCATCATTGGTGGCCAGAAGTGACATCATTGGAGGCTGGAAAATGCCATCAGTGGAGTGGAGCCGGAAGTGATGTCATCTGGTTGGGACGGAAGTGGGAGAGAAAAGTTATTTTTCCGTGGTTTTGTCAAAAATGGGGAAAAGGCCTTAGCACTTGTTTCCAGCCCCCAGTCTCTTGTACTCTCATTCTCATTTGGACGCTTTGGCCGCCTCCCAAGCGCACGTGTGTGACAGTATGCTTTTTATGTTCTATTGTGAATAAAATATTGGTTTATGAGATTGGCAAATCATTGCATTCTGTTTTTATTTACATTTTACACAGTGTTCCAACCTTTTTGGAATTGGGGTTGTAAAGCAGTATGTTATTTTGAACATTTTACAAATAATGTAACTTGTAAAGAAAACTGTTTGGTTAAGTTTCGGTGTGGAGTAGTGATTAAGACTTTGGGCTTCACCTGCTGAGGTTGTGGGTTCAAGTCCTACTGTGTGTGACCATGAGCAAGTCACCTCACCTAATACTGGAAAACAAAATGGAATCATTTGTTGTGTCATAACATAGATAAAGGTGTTGGTCGTATATGTAAGTACAGTACATTACTTGGACCATTTATTAATAACAATTTACGCAATACATGGTTTTGTATTTCTGAAAATCGTGAATTGCATCCAAGGCTCAAATATTTGGATTCAGAATGTAAGAAGTTCCTTTTCTTCATGTGAAGTTATTTTAGCTGATCCAGAATTACTAGAGGGGATGAGGCTTTGTAGCTCCCAGCTGAAAGCAGAACATCTGAACATTGTTAGGTTTTATATATAATGAGCTCCTACACCTCCGAGCTAATTATCAAAAATGAGAGTGCAATTAATAGCCTCAGCAAACACGAACATTGCTTCAACTCATGCATAGTTCTTTTAAGAGATGCAATGTCCTTAGAGCATTTCTTTAAGACAAAAAATTAGATGTTCTTCTTTTTTTCTTTACCTAAATTTATTACATTACTTATGCACAATGATAAACGAAACAACAGCAGCATTTAACATTTTAGTTTTTGTTTCTGAATAATGCTTAAAGTATAAATTTGGACCCTTTATACTTGAAATATCAAAAAGATGGTTTTTTTGCAAATTAAAAGCCATCTTTCTAGAACTATTGGAAAAGATACATTTTACTAAAGAAGCTTTTTTCTTGCAGTAAATTTGTACAAGTTAAAAATGGTTTGCATGAAGCAGGTTATAAATTACCAGAACATTATAGTGAAATCCTCATAAATTGCTCAACCATTATCCTGCTTGGTTGGTTAAATCATCAGTAGCGCTGGGTGCAAGGAAGGAACCAGTGCATGATGGGGTGCCAACCTATCACAGGCTCACACTCACACACACTTCCACATTCTTTCAGCTCAATGGTGAAGGACATCCATGTAAATTAAGAGGAAACACATTTAAAACTGAAGCCAAGAAGGACTTCTTTACACAAAAAGTTGTGAGAATCTACTACTGAGAATTTACTATCTTCAACTGAGACATGGAGTTGAAGCAGAAACCTTGACAAGCTTTAAGAAGAATCTGGATGAGATATTGGGACATCTTAGTTATTTGTTAAACTAATAAGCTTGATGGACTGAATGGTCTCCTTTCGTTTGTCAAATTTCTATGTTCTTAAGTAATTTATAAATCAATTAGCCTCACAAAGCACAGGTGTTATGTACCATCCCTGGCTTAGATGTCTTTTCTTTCTACTCCTTCTTTTTGATGTATTCTGTACTGAATGATGTTATTACAAATATTGTTTTGTTATTTATTTAATATTATTTTCTTATGATTGTAGTATGTTTTGTAATTTTTTCAATTACGAACCCTGTGTTAAACTAAGAGAGGTGGCACACACCTGACACTGTGGCAGTGCTATTTAAGAACCAGCAGCCCATGTAAAGGCAGCTTCGGCATTGTGTTTATCTTACGTTTCCCTGTTTAGAGACTTCTGGCTTTCACTAAAAGATTCTATTTTTGGAATTTGACTCGGATTTATTCGTTATCAGATTTGTCTTTAAGGCAAACCTTGCTGTTTCTTTTCTCTTTACTCCTGCCGATGACTTCAACCAGAGGAATTTCAAAGGAACAAACCTCTATTGGCCTGTTCTGTTTGTGGACACAACCAGCTAGAACTGCTCTCTCCAGATGTTAATGCTTTTACATGTAAACCTGTGGCATAGCCGGGCAGATCTGTCAGCATCTTACTCCCACCTGCAGCCTGTTGACAGATGACAGCAGTCCTCTTATTATACAAGCCAGAAGTCCTTGTGTGTGTTTGGGGAGATGTTGTTTCTTATAATATTTCTGTGTTTCTTGAGCTTCTGTAAAGTTCTAATTGAATAAAGTTTTATCTATCTATCTATCTATCTATCTATCTATCTATCTATCTATCTATCTATCTATCTATCTATCTATCTATCTATCTATCTATCTATCTATCACATAGTGCTTTTCACTTAAGAAACATAGCAAAAGTTAGACCTCTTATATCATTGAAAAATGCTGAGAAATTAGTTCACACGTTTGTTTTCAGTCGACTAGATTACTGTAACGCACTCCTCTCAGGAATACCCAAAAAAGACATAAATCGTTTGCAACTAGTGCAGAATGCAGCTGCTAGAATCCTAACCAGGAAAAGAAAATCCGAGCACATCTCTCCAGTTTTGAAGTCACTACACTGGCTACCTGTGTCATTCAGGATTGACTTTAAAATTCTGCTTATGGTTTATAAAGCCTTAAATAATCTCGCCCCATCTTACATATCGGAATGTCTGACATCTTATATTCCAAATCGTAACCTCAGATCCTCAAATGAGTGTCTCCTTAGAATTCCTGGAGCAAAACTTAAAAGAAGTGGTGAGGCGGCCTTCTGCTGTTATGCACCTAAAATCTGGAATAGCCTGCCAATAGGAATTCGCCAGCCTAATACAGTGGAGCACTTTAAAATACTGCTGAAAACACATTACTTTACCATGGCCTTCTCATAACTTCACTGTAATTTAATCCTGATACTCTGTATATCCAATTCATTATAATAACTATTCATGGTGGCTCTAAATTCTGTACTAACCCCTACTCTCTCTTCTGTTTCCTTTTACGGTTTCCTATTGGTGGTGGTTTGCACCACCACCATCTATTCAAAGCACTGTGATGTTCTAACAGTGATGGATTAAAAGCCAGAAGTCTGCATGACTTGGTGTTAACCTGGATTTCGGGTCCAAATTCTATGTAAAAATGGTCAACCCGAGTCTTTCTTCGGTTAAGCTGTTTTGATGAAATATAAAGTGCTAATCCGAAATAATGCTTTGGACAGTATTCTGCCTCCATCTTGCAAATAAAACAATATCACATTGCAAAAAAATCATCTAATCAATATTTATAAGTGGGGCGGAGCATTCAACCAAAACACACACTAGCATGTAAATGAGAAGCTATAAGGCAGCGTTTCTCAACCTTTAAGTATTTGCGACCCGAGTTTTCATAACAGTTGTAATCGCGCCCCCCTAACATTTTTTTGAAACCCTAATAAAATTTATTCCTATATTTTTTGCTGCCGATACACCACTTCAAGCTTAAAATTTCCCTACTAATAGCGAAATTACGCCACATATGGCAACATTCGCGCCCCCTTTTTTGTTACTTCCCCCACAGTTTGAGAACCGCTGCTATAAGGCAAGTTTTAGGATAAATTGAAATTGACCTATTAGTTCAAGGGATCAAGGGAATCAAGGGATAGTGATAACAATGTGAATTGGTCAATCGGTTGTTGACATGAAATGAAACCGATGGACACGGCACTGTATGAGAGAAGCACCGTGATATGCCTGGTGAATTTGGTTGTGTGAAACTTCACTGTGGTGCAAGTAGGTGCATAGCAAAAAGGCAGAATAAGAAAGGTTTTCATTCTAACCCTTTTCTTAATTAATGACCTGTTTTTGCTGTCCAGTCCCTCTGAGCAATCTGATTGGTCAGTTTGGCCTTGGTGTGATTGGTCATTTGGCTTTGGTGATGCGATGAAAAAAGAAGTGTGAGGAGGGTAAAAGGATTAGGAGGCATACAGAAAGAGTCACCTTCAAAGTATAAAACAGCACAGGAGGTGAGAAAAGCACCTTGAAAATAATGACAGAGTATGAGAAGCTTTTACAAAAACACGCTTGAGAGACAGAGCTCCAGTTAAGAGAGATTCGCACAGAGAAATAGAGAAGAAAGGAGCTGACGGTACATGGAGGGCAAGAGTTAGAAAATATTATTTAAGTATTCTATTGCCTTCCTTTGGCAGATAACATAAGCTAGTTAATAAATAATTAATAGACATTATATAATGTTTCTTTACACTTTCATAAGTCATTTATTTTTCAGTTGTGGATCATTTTGCATTATCTTGCCTAAAGTTGAAAGTTTCTTTTTTAAAGAAACAACAAGCGTTACCTCAAACAACTGTCAATTTGGTCATATCATTTTCTTCCAACTTTGGGGTCAACTATCTGATTTTGGTCATAGTAACAAAAAACAAGCTGAGTGGCTTTGTCTCTGGTTTTTTTTCCCCACTATATTCATTTTCAATGTGCAATACGAAGTAGACCAACCATAAACTAAAAAACAGCACAGACTGAAGAATGTGGCTTCTGGGCATTTGCTGCTTCTTACATTTTGACAAAGAGTCAAATGAACGCTGTGCTTGTTGGAAGCACAGTAAAGAGACATATCCCACTTTTCTTCTGGGCATCTCTTTCAGAGAGTTTCGTTTTCATCTCAGGGTTGACATTTGAAGAAACGGTTCATCAGGCTGTCAGCCTTTCTCCCATGATGTTGACTTGATTGAAAGATATAACACAAGGCTTAGATAAACCTGCATAGTTTAATCCTGGAATTGTATTCTAGTGTAACAAAAAAAAAGCAAAACAACGAAAAATAAATCTTCTTTTTTTGATGTAACATGCACTTTGTGCAGTAAAAATAAAAAAAAGGAATAAAACACCAGAGCAGGGTAGGCTTCAAAAACATCAGATAATAAGGGGTTTATGCATTATGAGAAAACTCGATGAGCATGTAAATAGCAGTGAAATAAAGTGAATAAATGAATTACGAAAGCATCCACATGTTCCTTTTTCAAAACCAGCTTTATCCTTTGCAGTGTCTTAAGGGTCCAGCAAGGCCGGAACCAACCTTAGATGGGACGTAATTTTATTTCAGGCCGCTCTCATGCATACTCACACTGACCAGTTAGCCCAACATGCTAACGAAACTGCGATGCTGAGAGGAAAGATGAAGAAGGCCTGAGGAGAACACACGAATCCCACTGAATTAAATACAGGGGGTCCTCGGGTTACAACACAGTTCCGTACCTACAACAGTGATGTAACCCGAATTTTGGTGTAAGTCGAAACACACCCTAGCCTAAGTCACTTATCTATCGCATTTGCAAAATCATAAAATCTAGAACATAAAAACACAACTAAGCCACAGAAAAAGGAAAAGGACATAAATATACTGTTCTGTACACTGTACCGTAGTAACAGAAAAAATGACAAAAAATAAGTGTAAAAAAAAATTCCTTACCTTTATTCCTTCTAATCTCTTTACAATGTCTAACTTCACTTCCATCATAATGGTTTTCCTCTTCTTCGAAGCACTACCATCTGAAGACTCTGACTTTCGATTTAGGAGCCATGATAAGGGCCACAAAGTCACCAAACAAAGCTACACAAACGGAACACTTCCTCAGCGCGCAACGAAACGAGTTCACCAACTCCCTCACTCATACGCTGCATTACTGCATATTCTTCCGCTGCACGCAACCAAACTAGTTCGCCCATGTAGTCTGTAAGCACGACGCCAATGGCATAAACCGAAACACTCATGTCTCAATTTTTTTAGGTTTTTATGGAAGTGAGCGTTGTAAACTCGAAACGTTGTATGTCGGAGACGTTGTAACCCGAGGACTCCCTGTACCTGTAAATATCTCTCACCTTCTTGACAGCACCCATTGAGCCATCATGCAAAAACATGCATTTGCATTTACAGCATATGGAAATTATGTATACTGTATTTGAAAAAGAAAAATGACATTATGAAGCAGTGCTGGGTGAGAACCAGTGCTAAAGACTACAGAACACCCAACATAAAGCTTTTAGTTACAGGGCCCCTAAACTGTGGAGTGGTCTTCCTGCTACTATAAGAGATGCCCCTTTGGTTTCAGCCTTCAAATCTTGGCTGAAGACTCACTACTTCAGTTTAGCACACCCTGACTAGAGCTGCTGATTAACTGTACAGACTGCATCTCTGCTATTAGTCATTAGCACTAAAACATAAGTAACATGATAGTTATAATTTGTTACTAACCCTCACCTGTTCTGTTTCTCTTCTCGATACTCAAATGTGGCAGTACTTGGTGCCACGGCCCACCTGCAAAGTTGTTTTGCCTGGTAAAGCCATCCCTGATGGAGGATCACAGGAATCATTGGGTAGAGGGGTCCTTTCATCGGATTGGCTGGCCCAGCAATGACTCAGCTGTGGAATGGTCAATAGGGGAAGGCAGCTTGATGGCCGAGGTCTCCAGGACTCTAAACAAATCCAAATCATATTATGTGATATCATCTACTGTTGAATTCTGCTCTGTACTTGTAATATTTCTATTGCCCTATTATATTGTATTGAGGACTACTTGTGTCTGCGGTGGGCTGGCGCCCTGCCCGGGATTTGTTCCTGCCTTGCGCCCTGTGCTGGCTGGGATTGGCTCCGGCAGATCCCCGTGACCCTGTAGCTTGGATAATGGATGGATGGATTACTTGTGTTCTGTTCTGTGTATTGTGTGTATTTACTCCATTATTTGACACCCACTGCACGCCTAACCTACCTGGAAAAGAGTCTCTCTTTGAACTGCCTTTCCCATTGTTTCCATTTTTTCCCCACAAGGATTTTTTGAGAGTTTTTTCTTGTCTTCTTAGAAAGTCAAGGCTGGGGGGCTGTCAAAAGGCAGCTGTTAAAGCCCATTGCGACACTTCTTGTGTGATTTTGGGCTATACAAGAATAAATTATATTGTATTGTACTGTATTGTATTGAGACCATTGCTGAGGATGGTGCAGCATATGTAGGTTTTAAAGAGTAATCCAGGGTGGTCCATAAGCTGATCTAATTGTCTTTCTTAGGGGAACTTTTTTGCTGATAAGGCCGCATGAATTAGCTCTAAGGCTACATCCACACTACCACAAAATGAAAAAGATCTCATTCCACACTGGAGTTTTCATATCATTTTCAAAAGAAACCCTGATCGTACTGAAACACCTGAAAACACATGTGACGTTGACCTTTACCTTCACTAGGCATTTGACCATGTAGTGAAAATTCAGTGCCCAGTGAAGATCTGATTTATGTGCATTCAAAACTATCAGTTAAAGCAGGACTCTGATGGCGTGTTTATAACATAGAAAAAGAACAACATTTTTCACATTTCTGCCGCAAATTGTTCCCTGTCACACACGTGTGTGTGTGAGACAGCTAAAGGGCTTGAATGAAGGTAATTCCACGCCAGACCAGGGGGTGGCAGAGTGTGCTAATCCATTCTCCATTTCCACTGCACACCAGTTATGGGAAATTCTGACTTCCGCCGATGACATCACTTCTGGTCCCTGTCCCCGATGACGTCTCTTATTCAGCCTTGCTTTAAAACCGCCATCTTTGCCTCAGCTGAGTCAGTTCTATTTTGGACTCCAATCTGTTGTAGCGGATGGCTAGGGTCCATGTCCGGCCGGGGTGCCCCTTCGTTATATGCTCAGGGGGAGCAGCCATGAATGGTGCAATACCTCCGACTGGATGCTAGATGGCCGCCCCCCTGGGTTAGAGCAGTGCCTCGGTTTCCCACAGGACTCCATGGGAATTGGACTTGGGGGCAGCCCTGTTGGGTCCCGCAGGCGCTGCCAGGGTGGGCACAGCTGGAACTCCTGAGCCCTTGTGGGCAGTGTTTTCACCACACACGGAAGTGCAGCCGGAACTAGGCAATCAAGCATCTGGAGCACTTCCGGGTGAACTATAAAAGGGGTCAGCAGCCACAACACGAGGAGCCGGAATCGGGAGGAGGAGGGCGAGGTTGCCTGGAAGGAGTGGTGGAGGAAGAAGAAAAGAATTAGTGTGGTTTTTGTGTTGCTGTTTTGGGACTACGCTGTGGCTGGGGAACACAGGGAAGATGTGCCCCCAGCTGAAGAAAAATAAATTTGTGTTTTATTTTTACGTGTGCCTCCGTGTCTATCTGTGTCGGGTCGGGTGCCTATATAGCACCTTTTTACACTGTACACTACTGTGCAAACTATTTATGATGTTGCAGCCTGGCTTAAGTAAGTTGGGGTGGCTGCCCCAAACCTTTCTTTTGGCTTTTTGTCTATTGTTTGACACCCCGTATCACATTAATGTGCTGATTATGGTTGAAAAATGATGGTCTTCTTACCATTAAATAAAAACAAAGCAAATGTTCAAACACGCTTAAAAAAAAGCGTTTAGCTCTACGTTCATTCATAAGATGATATACCACTGCTATCAGGCAAGTCAGTGCCTGCCTGGTGTACTCGTCAAGTTTAATTTTATTTATTTAATTAATCATTGATTGATTGATTGGCTGTATTATGTGACCTGTGTGACACATCTGAATTTCCTCATGGGATTAATAAAGTTTACCTAATCTAATAAGCAGTCCACAGCAATCAAAGAGCATCTTTTACCAAAAAAAATTTGTAAAACTAACTCGATAAGTAAAAAATAAATAAATGTGCCCATATCTTCCATTTACTGCATTGTGATTTTGTGTCTCTCTCTCTGTCTGTAATCTTGTGAGTTTGGCTTCATTCTACACTCATCCATTTCATTAATCGCCTTGTTATTAATTTTTCTGCATAAAGTGCTCATCCTTACTGAACAGGTTAAGTATAAGTAATAAATGTTGATTAGAGGCTGTTAATGTAGTCATTTACAATTGGATTTTCATGGAGATCTGACTTTATCACTACAACGATAACACCACCAACCACAGAATTTATCGCAAAACTGTAGCGACCGGTAAGTAATTTACTTTTCATGCATGTATGCAGCATTCAGATTTTACAAAAAGGAATTTAGATGCATACAGGTGAGCAGCATAACAGCACTATGGAAAGCAACTCTTTTATGCCCACTATGTTTTCTTCTATGAAGGGTAACCAGTCAGGAGTGAACCATAGTAATGAGAAGGATCTAATCAGGGAGTGGCCGATTGGGAAGACCAATATAAGCACAAACCAATCAGAGCGTGACTAGAGTATTGTGTTCGGAAAACTCCATTTTCACCCGTCCACACCATCATGCCGATATTTTATTTTACGAAGTATCTGACTCTGGAGAGCATTTTTAAAGTACAGTGGAACCTCGGTTCACGAATGTCTCGGTACACGTGCAAATCGGTTTACGACCAAAACGTTTGCCAAACTTTTGCCTCGGTTCACGACCACACACTCAGTATACGAACAAGCCAGTTTCCCTTTCGGTTTGTACATGTTTAGTCTCTCCCTGTGCATTTGTTGTGCAGCGAGCGAGTGAGCAAGAGAGAGAGAGAGCACGACACACACACGCACACACACAGGCAGCGCGAGAGAGAGACAGACGCACACACACACACAGGCAGCGCGAGAGAGAGGGTGCTGGACGCTTAAGGCAGAGAAGGCAGTTAAAGAATGCACTGGGCTTGATTTTGTTTTCACTTCTGTTTACAGCGATTGGTTCGTAGTGTGCATTGTTGTAATGTTACTTTTCTTGGTGGTTTATTAAATTACGGATTTTTTCAAATGTTCATTTTTTTTCCCTGTGCTTAAAACTCATTAAAAAAAGTGTTTTTAGCTAGCGGTTGGTAGCGCTATAGTGCGAACTATTGCAGTGTTAGTTTTCTCTGTTGTTCAAGGTTTTCTCAGTGTTATTCAATGTTGTTACATTTAGTTTACTATTACGCTGTTCATTCTATGGTTTAATTAACTATATTTGTGCTTAAAAATTTAAAAAATATATATATTTACATACAGTTTGTATGGTCTGGAACGGATTAATTGTATTTACATACAATCCTATGGAGGAAATTGCTTCGGTTCACGACCAAATCGGTTTACGACCAGAGTTTTGGAACTAATTATGATCGTGAACCGAGCTTCCACTGTATTTGCTTTCAGGGCTCGAAAATGACAAGGTCATGTGGATTTAAGGTTGAAAACATAGACAATGTATGCAATTTTTATATGAAAACATGAATGTGGACAGGGCCTAAGAGCACTCTGTCTGAATTTTTTTTGTCAGACGATAACATCTTTTACTTCTACACTATTCCCTCATGCTTCGATCCTTTATGGTAGTAGTATTTGCTTCCACTCTTTTGATATTTCTTCAAACTCTCAGACTCTCTTTCTTCTAATCTAACTCCTTCACTCATGGGGGTCTTTTCTTAAATCCACCTTCACGTCCACCTCAAGGGCCAAACCCTGTCAACAGCATGTTGAGTCTCTTGATGTATACATTTTCTAAGTCTGTGTGTCATAACACTACCTTCAAACCTTTAATAATAGATCATTTGGCATTTTGGAACAAGATTTTAGTTTGTGATTTTTAATAAATTGGCAAACCTTTCTGTAAATTCAACAAGGATGCTGCTTTTGAGAAGGTGTTACTTGAAGAGTCTCCACAGGACGGTCCTATCTTTTCTCACTTTGTCAGTATGGATTATAGAGTGTTGACTGAAAATATCCATTTAAAATGAAATCTATCATAATTTAATGAGCAGAAAATAAAGGGGACTGAATACGGTTTGAATCTACTGTAGGTATTGTCACACACGCAAGCCTCTGGAACAACTATCTGGCTTGAAAATGGTAGGTACAGAGAAGGATATTTTATTACACCATCCTTAACTAAACCCCTTTTGTGTCACTCAGACCAGATGATGAGTGACAAAAAGGGGTCGACCCAGGAACTCACAGCACTGCCAGGACCAATGTTGCCCTACTCTGTTGTAGACAGCATTGGTCAAGTTGATTTTTATTAGATATAGTCCTTGGCTAGAAAATTTGCCAAATTCAACTCAGACTTTTTGTGTGGAATGTAGCCAGCTTGTTCCAGACACCTTCTCTCATTCTCCAGGAGTGAGACCCACATAGAAGGGTTGACCAAAAACAGCTCTGGTCCAGCCTTATTTCTGTGATAATGCCATATTTTTAAGATGCATTATTGAGCATCCAGAAGACAGTCCTCATTCTGCAAGGTCTGCTTTGGATTTCGCTGCTGGTTTCTACATTGGAGCTCACTATGCAACCTAAATAGGTGAAGGTGTCAGTCATGGATCGGTCTTCTCCATTTATCTTGACAGGTGTTGGTCTTTCTACGCTGAGTGTCAAAATCCCCATCTTAGATTGGCTGATCTGTAATCCCACCTTCTGTGCAAATGTATTGAGGTGTGTGGTGGTGAGTATGTGAGAGCAAAGCAATGGCATTAGCAAAGTCAAAGTCTTCAAGGGTGGAGATTAGGACAATGGATGAACAGCAAGTGCTGCTGCTTTGATCTCATGTCCAGCATGTCTTTAAAAAGAAGCTCTTGTCACACATGTGTGTTTAGGGGCAGCCAAAGGGCCCAAAAGAGCATGAAAGAACAAAAGAGAGGGGATTGGAACAGAGTGCTAACACCTTTTCTCTTCTCTCAACAGACCAACAGAAGAACAATAAAATACACTCACCTCAATCGCATGCCAATAAACCACTTCTGGCTCCCCGTGATGACCTCCACTTCTGGTTTCTTCTCCCGAAGATGTCACTTCCGGTTCCATTCCAATAACGTCACTTCCATCTCATTTTCTGCCAGCTCATTTCCACTTTGTCTGTATTGCATTTCCTGTCATTGTCACATAAAAATCCCTGGTGGTCAAATGTTTATTTTACGAAGTTTGACTGTAGTTTCAGTCCTTCGTGATTACTCTTCAATCGATGACATTATACAGGGAATTCCCCCAACTCTTGACCTTTTGTTTCTGTGTTTATTCCTTCACAATCTATACTTTATCTTGCCTGCTTTTTACTTTATTATTTACAATAATTGGTATGCAATATTTACCTTCATAGTGATATTTCAGTACCATCACCATTATAGCTTTTACAAGTCACTGGCTTTTGTTCTTCATTAGTTTAGCAGGTTTGCTTCTGTTGAAAACTTTGTGAATTTAATTCTAACTTTAAATACAAAGAGCTCTGGTGGAACTCATTGTGAGATGGTTTGTCACAAGACAAATTGCATGTTAAAAATGGCTCTTGATGCCTTAAAATCCACAGCAATTAACAGCTTCACATTCATTACAGTAAACAGCCATACATCTACATCAAGACATCTTACCACACATCCATTGTTTGTTGTATGGTGCAGCCGGGGCTTGTCAATGCCTTGGAAAAAAGTAAAGAAAGAAAAATAAATAAATAATTAAACTCAAGTGAGGTCTACAATTTACAGCCAGTATTAAAAAAAAAACAGATTTAATGAAAACTATAATATTGGTGTCATGCAAATCACATCATTCATTATCCCGTATGTATAATATTTTGTGTAAAAAAATAAAACCATTCCACTCATTTTCTAACCTGCTTATCTAGGATGCTGGTGCAAATTCTGGAAGCTTTGGGCATAAGCTGGGAAATTATGAAAGAGAAAAAAATATTTTTTTATATTTAATTTTGTCAAGCATATAAGCATTCCATCATCCCAGCTGAAGATTGCCTGCCTTTCTCGTTTTTCATTGAGCTTTTCTAAGTAACTACCGTATTTACATTTCTTTTTGTATAGCACCCTTCACTGAGTACTGTACAGGAGAATACAGAACAGGTGAAAAATGTAGCTAAACAAATGATGACAATCGCTAAACAATATTTACCTTCCTATTGATTTTCAGTTAATCATCATTACAGTTGTTACAAGTCACTGGTTTTGCAGGTTTGCTTCTATTGATTAATGCTGATTAACATGAACAGATCCTAACTACACTACAGTGCATCCGGAAAGTATTCACAGCGCATCACTTTTTCCACATTTTGTTATGTTACAGCCTTATTCCAAAATGGATTAAATTAATTTTTTTCCTCAGAATTCTACACACAACACCCCATAATGACAATGTGAAAAAAGTTTTCTTGAGGTTTTTGCAAATTTATTAAAAATAAAAAAACTGACAAATCCCATGTACATAAGCATTCACAGCCTTTGCTCAATACTTTGTCGATGCACCTTTGGCAGCAATTACAACCTCAAGTCTTTTTGAAAATGATGCCATAAGCTTGGCACACCTATCCTTGGCCAGTTTCGCCCATTCCTCTTTGCAGCACCTCTCAAGTTCCATCAGGTTGGATGGGAAGCATCGGTGCACAGCCATTTTAAGATCTCTCCAGAGATGTTCAATTGGATTCAAGTCTGGGCTCTGGCTGGGCTACTCAAGGACATTCACAGAGTTGTCCTGAAGCCACTCCTTTGATATCTTGGCTGTGTGCTTAGGGTCGTTGTCCTGCTGAAAGATGAACCGTCGCCCCAGTCTGAGGTCAAGAGCGCTCTGGAGCAGGTTTTCATCCAGGATGTCTCTGCACATTGCTGCAGTCATCTTTCCCTTTATCCTGTCTCCCAGTTCCTGCCGCTGATAAACATCCCCACAGCATGATGCTGCCACCACCATGCTTCACTGTAGGGATGGTATTGGCCTGGTGATGAGCGGTGCCTGGTTTCCTCCAAACGTGACACCTGGCATTTACACCAAAGAGTTCAATCTTTGTCTCATCAGACCAGAGAATTTTCTTTCTCATGGACTGAGAGTCCTTCAGGTGCCTTTTGGCAAACTCCAGGTGGGCTGTCATGTGCCTTTTACTAAGGAGTGGCTTCCGTCTGGCCACTCTACCATACAGGCCTGATTGGTGGATTGCTGCAGAGATGGTTGTCCTTCTGGAAGGTTCTCCTCTCTCCACAGAGGACCTCTGGAGCTCTGACAGAGTTACCATCGGGTTCTTGGTCACCTCCCTGACTAAGCCCCTTCTCCTCCGATTGCTCAGTTTAGATGGCCGGCCAGCTCTAGGAAGAGCTAATCCGAGACAGACGCTGCAGGGAGGGGGAGGCGGGACCTCGGGAGTAGAGAGATGGGTGGGGCCATCCTCACTCATGCACCAGCTTCCGTTCGAGTCACTCTACTTCTTGCAACTCCTCCCCCCCCCACTAGCTAGCGATACCTGTTTGTTCATTGATTTTTCAAGTTTGTTCTTTTTCACTGCTTCATGGGTGGAGATGCAGGGGACAGCTAATATTCTATAAATGCATGCAACTTCAACGTTATATCTGACCTTAAAATTCAAATTCAAAAAGCAGTATCTGAGATAACTAATTGTTATAACTAATTATTGCAAAAGCACTAGAACACAGGCTTTGGAGACACACAGAATCAACATTTTTTTTGTGCTGTAGCATAACAGACAATGTCATATCTACATATCTTCAAAGTTAAGACCTGCTCCTTTCATGTTTTACTAAAAAAATACCAATAAGCAAGTGCTTTGTGCCCAGAACTCAGCCCGCATTTTTTAAATGTAGATAATCTTGTGCTATGTGGGGGTGGATATCCTGCTCTTGTGTCTTCAGGCTCATTTCTCTTTGTGGTTGTGAGAGATGACAGACCTTTGAGAAATGATATGTTGCTAACCACTAGTCCTGATTGAAATATTTAAAGTACTGTACTCTGTCCCACTCAATCCGGCAAAACACCTCTGCTAAGGCACAGCATGGTGCCAATTAACTTGTTACAAGCAAACATATGCCCCTCCTGCAGTTTCTGATTAAAGCGCATATTGATGATATAAATTACCTTGGAGTACAATACATTGTTTGGCACATATATGTAAATGTTTAATTAACCCATGGCTAAATCACTGCACTGCTTTGCAACAGAGGTATTAATCTGCTTATATCACCAATAACTTGTATCTGCAACATAAAGCAGTGCTACATTCCCTAGATTAATTGGGGATACTAAAGCGGTTTACACCATTTCATTTGCATGGTAGTTAACCCAATATATTAGGAGCTTTGTCATATGTATAATCACTGGGGCTTTGCTGTGTTTATGGCATCTGACTTGATGGTTCCCAGCCTTAATTTGTACGTGAAAAGCCTTATTATAATACAAAGGATCTTCCACATGTTGCATAAAGGGAATCTCTCTCTTCTCTTAAAAAGCAGAGTCAGCCTATGCAGAAACGCTTTTACAATTAATGATCACATCCGTACACATGAAAGCAGGGTAGCAATTAATAATCGAGTGATAAAATACTTAGCCTTGCATGCAAGAGAAATTCCCAGAGTGAGTCTAAGTTACTAGAAGGAATTCGACTCAAGCTTAGCCTGAATGGGACCCATTTATATTAAGAAAAATGAAACTGTGAAAATTTTGTAGGTGGAATAATGAGATGGATGCATGAATAAATTCATCATTGAGTGACTAATTATGCACTCTGCACTTCAGACACTTTATTTAGTTCACATACTGTTACACGCCCCCTTCTGATTTTCATTATTCAGCAAGGTGCTGGAAACATTTCTTAAGAATTACGAATTTTGCTCCTTGACAGTGTCACGTAGTTCCCCTAAATTTTTAGGCTACGGATTTATGCTGCGCACCTCCAATTCCTAATTTGTTCATTATTTCACCTCATACAATTTCTTGTATTAGGAATTTGACAGTTTTTGCATACCCCTTGGGGTCAGCCCCTGGAGCAGTTGCAGGTTAAGGGCCTTGCAGAGTGCGATTTCCTTTGGCAGGAACAGGGATTTGAACTGGCAACCTTCCAGATTCTGATGCAAATCGTTAGCCTTACAGCCACCACTTTGCCCTAATTCTAAAGGTGCACTAATGGACTGAGATCTGGAGAGTGTGCAGGACATTTGAAAAGTCTGAGTTTGCAGAAGCAGCTAGGGGTAGAAAAGACTAGCCCTGACCGATGAAGCTATCTTTACTTCGCTCCCCACCATGTAGTTTCTGACTGCGTATTAAAAGCTCCATCACTACACGATTGAGCTTGGAGCTGGGAGGATGGGGTATGATGTTGGTTCATGACATGTAAGGAAGATATGCCCGGAGTAATACAGAAAGGAATGGCAGGTGTGCCAAAGGAGGGTTTATTGTATTTTAGTGTGAAAGCTCATACCCTATGTAGTAAGGGATGGAAAAGGAAAGTGTTTAATTTTTAATTTTCTCATGCAAATTGCTGATATAAAAGGGTTGTAAGAGAAACAGACAGCAATGATAGAGTTGGGGTACCAGCCTAGTCACCCCATATAATTGGTTTTGAAAAAAGAAACAAAATACGCAAAATTATTGCATAACTGTAATTGCAGAAAATAGTTCACAACAGAACTGTCCCAAGATGGTGGAGTTTTCAGTTTTGGGTCCCTCAGGGGGTTAGAAGGAGGCAGGTCACTGGAAGTGATGTCAGAGGTGTTACAGCCAACATTCATCCAGTCTGCAGAGGAAGGAAGAGAGAAAGGCATGAGGACTCAGCGCCAACCCCTGGAGGGGTGGTAGAATTCCTGTCGCTAGAGCCTGTCAGCTGTTCCCTATGTGCATGCATGTGATGACGTCAATGACGACCAACAGCAAACAATACCAAAAAATCAATGGGAAAAAAAATCTCACATTACTTGTATAGCCTAAGCCACACATTAAGTCATCAAGTTCATAGTCGTATGCTCACAATGTTCCAAACTCAATTTTGTTTTTGTTTTTTTTTTCTTAAATATTGTTAAAAAAAACACTTCTGGAATAAGCTTTAAAATGGAAGGCGCATAGAGGTGCCTGAGCACTTCAGGTGAAAACCCTTCTTCCCTTCTCTTTCATCATTCAGGAGTCCATTCCAGTAACAGCTTATTCATTGGCTAATATTGTGTGTCATGTGATATCAACGAAAGAAGTGCACTAAGACTTGTACAACTAAAGATTTAAAGAGAAAGAAAAGCAAGTGGAAATATTCTCAGTAGGAGAATCAGTCTTGTACTTGTGCATATTAGAAGGTCAACTCACCTGTGCAGTTTCACAACCTGCCATGAGATAATCCCACACTACTGCAATATTAACATAATGACAGGAGGTGGGTTTGTATCTCCACTCATTTCATTTAAGTTACGTAGAACATTTTCCGTAGGTGGTTCATTTAGCAATATTTTGTAAAAATACTTATGTTTGGGACGTTTTGAGCATAGGACTGTTGCACCTGACATGTGGATTATATGAAAAGAGTAACTTGAGGATTTTTCATCAACTGGCTGTTCTCTAATTGTTGGTCACCATACACATTTATTATGTCAGAAACTTTGCTGTCTCTTGACACGCGTTTGTGTCAGAGGATCACTCTCTGAGTTTCTCCCAGGTATGTAGATCCACACGGGCTGTGATGGTACACTGCTGCTAACTGTGTTGTCTTCCTTTTCTTCTGCAGTACTGAGAAACTGCCTAGTGAGAGCAACTGACTCCGCCCCTTCCTTTTCCTGAGCCATAGAAACACGACCGCCCAGAAGGAGGCGTTACTTCACAACCAAGCAACCAAAGAGACAGAGCTCCTCATTAACCTAAGAACCTCAAGATTTCTTTGCCCCAAACTAACAGGAGGCCATTATTATACTTTTGACACCATTGTGTGTTTGCTTTCTTTTGTTTCATTTGAAGTGAACGGAGACGGCTGGAGTGGCGTACCATCATTTATTTTGTTGAGACTTTAATTCCCTCGGATGACCACACTCTATTCTGCATGAAAAAGATTAAAACTTTTCCTGAGCCAATATTACAAACGGCTTGGGTGAGTAACATATGAAAAAATAGTATCTAGGTGGAGTACTCCTTTAAGTAAGACAAGCTTTATCATACCTTGGTATATGAACACAAACTCATTTCTAAAATTTGTGATTCTCACTCAGCAGAGGAAATGCTTTAATGATGTTTTCCAGAAATGGTGTTTTTGGCATGTTCTGTCTCGTATCAGGTTGGAATTTAGTGAAATTTGTTGCTTATAGCATCAGTTGGGGAAATTAATGGAAGTGATTGCAAGGAAAGAAAATAGATCAGATTTTGTAACTTTAATCTTGCCAAAAGCAATGATTTAGTGAAATCATTCCTTAAGATTTATTAGGGGAAAGAAAGAACGAATAATTTAGAAAATATGTAGCTACCTGGCTACGGCTCATAAATATGACACATAAATTAGCACTGGATTTTGAACTCAATCATATGTTTTAGCTTTCAGGCATTTATCAATGGACTGCATAGCTTTGCTATTTAAAAGCTGAATGCTCTGTTTCCTCCTGGGTACTTGATAACAAAGAACAAAGAATACGATGAGATGTATGTATTTATCTAAGAAACAAACTTTGTGTATCATTAGAAACAGTTTTAAAAGGATGTTGGGAAGATAGATGTTAAAGGTTGTCTTTTCTGTTGAGAAGTTCATCATTAGTGGAGTGTGCACTGAAGTCCTTGATTATCCCCTACAGCCTGAGAAGTGGGGATAATGCGATGAGTTGGACTTTAATTTAAGTAATTTTTTTTTGAGAAAATGTAGTTATCTGCATATATATATATATATATATATATATATATATACACTGCCTGGCCAAAAAAAAACTCGCCACCTGGATTTAACTAAGCAAATAGGTACGAGCCTCCTATTGGATAATTTCTGCATGGACGATTATCTTTCAGCTGGCAACAAGTTATTTAACCCCAACTGGTGCAATGAGTTGCTTCTCATTTCTTAAACAACCATGTCGAAAGACACATCTCGTGGTCGTGGAAAAGATGTTAGTCCGTTTGAGAAGGGTCAAATCATTGGCATGCATTAAGCAGAGAAAACATCTAAGGAGATTGCAGAAACTACTAAAATTGGGTTAAGAACTGTCCAACGCATTATTAAAAACTGGAAGGATAGTGGGGACCCATCATCTTCGAGGAAGAAATGTGGCCGGAAAAAAATCCTGAATGATCATGATCGGCGATCACTTAAACGTTTGGTGAAATCAAATCGAAGAAAAACAGCAGTAGAACTGAGGTCTATGTTTAATAGTGAAAGTAAGAGCATTTCCACACGCACAATGCGAAGGGAACTCAAGGGATTGGGACTGAACAGCTGTGCAGCCGTAAGGAAACCACTAATCAGTGAGGCAAACCGGAAAATAAGGCTTCAATTTGCTAGGGAGCATAAAGATTGGACTCTGGAGCAATGGAAGAAGGTCATGTGGTCTGATGAGTCCAGATATACCCTGTTCCTGAGTGATGGGCGCATCAGGGTAAGAAGAGAGGCAGATGAAGTGATGTACCCATCATGCAAGATCTTGGTGAAAAATTAATGCAACACTGGATGGAACTAAAACTTGTGACATTGCAGAAGCTTATCGAAACAATGCCACAGCGAATACGTGCCGTAATCAAAGTTAAAGGCAATCCAATGAAATATTAGAGTGTGTTACTTTTTTTTGGTGGTGTGTATATATATATATATATACTGTATAAATACCTAAGACCTTTGACAAGCTGGTCCTTGACTATATATATATATATATATATATATATATATATATATATATATATATATATATATATATATATATATATTGTCACAAAAACGAGACATAAACTGATAAAGGTTTGGGGCAGCCACCCGTATAATATGGTATCCTGGCTGCAAAGTCATTTTTTATCAAATAACAGCACTGATGTGCATACAATTGAGTCCAGAACAAGACTGACAAATAGGGGAAAGGGGAAGGCTTTTAAAGGGGAAGACAGGAAGTGAGGTCATAAGGATCGGGCCCATGTTCTTTAGCCATTGGTTCCTGCCCGGACGTGACATCACAGGGGCCGGAGCCAGTAAGGTCTCCTTCCATTGGCTCGGTCCTGGAAGTGACATCAAGAGAGGCAGATGGAATCTCCCGGGAATGGTCTACAGGGAAGAGAGAAAAAGAGTCAGTGCACTCTGCCACCTCCCGGCCTGTCTCAGAACTGCCATCACTCAAGCCTTTTAGCTGCCTCCCATGCGCACGTGTGTGACAATATATACTGTATAAATACCTAAGACCTTTGACAAGCTGGTCCTTGACTATTCAAGTCCTCTTGTCGTAGACCACCTGGACCAACTAAAATTAGCCTATCAGACAAACATTGGAGTTGAGGAAGAAATTATCTATGTGCTCAACATGGCTTATTCTCACCTGAACAAAACTGGCAACACTGTGAGGGTGTGTTGTTTTTATTTCTCCAGTGCCTTCATTACCATCCAGCCATCCCTGTTAAGGTGTAAACTCAGAGATATACAGGAGGATGAACCTATTCTATCCTGGGGGACTGTGTGAGCACTGTGTGAGCACTGGAGCACCACAAGGAAGAGGTCTGTCTCCTTTAATCTTCACTCTGTACACCCCCAACTAGAAATATAACAGCAGGTCGTATCACTTGCAGAAATTCTCAGATGATTCTGGACTTGTGGAGTCTATTGATAAGGGGGGGCAAGACCGAGGAGACGAGTCGGGGGAGAACTTTGTTTCTTAGTGCAAAGAGAATTGTCTGTAACTTAACATCAGCAAAGCCAAGGAACTGCTTATTGGCTTTTTCCACACCAAATGCACTCTACATCTGGTCACACTTCAAGGAGGGGAAGTAGAGGTGGTGAACTCCTACAAGTACATGTACATGTACACTCCTACATGTGGGTCCACATCAATGACAGTGTTGCACTGGTCTGGTAACACAGAGGGACAATATAAGAAAGGGAAGAGCAAGCTTCTCTTCTTCCTTAGGAGACTGTGTTTCTTTAATGTGGGAAGTGATGGCCAGTGCAATTTTCTACTGTGGTGTGCTGGGCTGGTAAGATCACTTCAATAGAGGCCTGCTGAATCAATAAGCTAATTAAAAGGGAAGGTTCAGTTACAGGAACACTCTGGACTCCCTGGAGGTCATAGCAAAGGAAAGAATTAAAACAAACCTGAGTGCCATTATGAACAATGCTTCACGTCCTCTCTGTGACACATCAACACTGAGGACTGTGTAAGGAAACTCTACGGGGGCTCCTTCATACCAACAACAATAAGCCTGCATAATGCATCACTGGGACTGATTTGATTTATAGTCTTTCTGGTGCATGTTTAGACCAAAGTGTGTGTGACCAAATAAAGAGCATGGCATGGAGCTGGACAGTTTAACATCTGTGGCAGAGCAAAGGGCGCTCAGCAGGCTCCTATCAATTATGGAGAATCCACTGCATCCACTAAACAGTGTCATCTCCAGACAGAGGAGCAGCTTCAGCGACAGACTGCTGTCACTGTCCTGCTCCACTGACAGATTGAGGAGATCGCTCCTCCCCCAAACTATGCGACTCTTTAATTCCATCCAGGGGGGTAAATGTTAACATTTAACATTATACATAGTTATTGTCTGTTTTTCACCTGCATTATTATCATTCTTTAATTTAATATTATTTATTGTATCAGTATGCTGCTGCTGAAGAATGTGAATTTCCCATTGGGATTAATAAAGTATCTATCTATCTATCTATCTATCTATCTATCTATCTATCTATCTATCTATCTATCTATCTATCTATCTATCTATCTATCTATCTATCTATCTATCTATCTATCTATCTATCTATCTATCGTATGCTCCCCTCGACTTTCTCATATACTGTGATAGAGGAAAAGGTCATGAGAACCACTCTCAGTTGCGCGATATTTCTCAAATATCATATCTCTTTGTTTCTCATCATAACTACTTGATAATATCGATACACAATCATTTATCTCTATTTATCATTAAACTTTATATTAAAATGAATTTTTCGCACTTAGGGAGGTCGAAAATGGTGGAGGAATTTTCTCGATTACAGGCAAAGTAAAAAGAGTTATACTCACCTAAAAACATAGAAAAAGTGTTAGCATTATATAATATTTGTTACAATACATTGCATTTAGCTACATTTTATTATGATAATGATGGGGGAAATTAAAATAAAATATCATAAAATTAATGTATTACCAGGAACATGATGGGGACGTAGCAGCTTATTGTTCCCATTACATCTTTATATTTACATGGCATGTTCAACATTTACATGTTATTGTTACACTGAAGATGTATAAATAAAAAAGAAACTAATAATAGTTATTTAAAGAATATGCATTATATTATGTACAGTTTATAATATTGTGTACACATTTATATTTCCATGATACAAAAAATTTGCACGGTTGTTTAAATAAAGAACTACTTCGAGTCGAGTAATTTTTCTCAAATTTCATATCTGTTTGCTTTTCATGATTATAAATATCTATACAATCTGTAATTATAACCATTGTTTACTTGAAGATTCACAAAAGTATTCAGTTAAAGTACCACTTCCAGTTGTCGGAAGTGGCTCAAAAGTTGATAGGATTCCATATTTTTGATATAAAGCAGTTGTACAAAATCTCATTGACCGAGGGCAAAGCGTTTTCGAGTTATCGTGTTTACACACAGACAGACACACAGACAGACATCATTTCCAAAATGGTATTTTCGGACTCAGGAAGGTTTAAAACATCAAGATTCATCAAAATCTTGAGGTTGAATTTTTTCACGATTCCTATACTTTCTCTATACTATGTATAAGAGAAAATACAAAGACTCTTTGGGCAGAACTCCAAGCACTTCTTCTTCTTCTTCTTCTTCTTCTTCTTCTTCTTCTTCTTCTTCTTCTTCTTCTTCTTTGTGAGGTTGATGTTCTCCACTTTAGACCCCCGCACATTCTCCCTTCCCCTGTACTTTCATTCCCATTACTCTTTTGCCCACTTATTCATTGTCTCTCCTTATCACATATCCATATCACTTCACCCTACTTTTCTGTTCTTTCTAAGATTGCTCTCCTTCTGTTGTTGTAACTCTGATTGTCTCATTTCTTATTCTGTCCTTTTTTGTAACTCCACAGATTCATCTCAACATTCTCATTTCTGCCACATCTAATTTCTTCTCCTGTCTCAGCTCCATTCATCATTGCTGGTCTTACCACTGTCTTACCAACCTCACCTTTAACCTTCTCCTTAATTCTCCGATCATGCAATACTCCTGATGCCTACTCCCAGTTATGTCATCCACACTGCACTCTATGAGTTATCTCTGCATGCAGTTTTCTATCTTGGGCTACCACTGATCTTAGGTATTTAAATTCATCCAGTGGTCAGAGTTATGGGAAGGATGAATGCAGCAAATACAGAGAGGTCCACGATGAAAAACTGCTCCAGAGTGACTGGATGACATTTCACCTTTTACAATGACAAGACATTAATATACCCACCATTCCTATGTGCCCTCCTGAAATGGAGGGAATATGTAGAAAAAGTGTTATTTGACTGAAATGTGTGCAGATCCCCTTAAATGAAAGTTTGTAATGTGCGCTTTAGTCACATTGTCTGAATTGTTTGATTTGTAATTTTAAACTGTGGAGCAGAGGGGGAAATCAACAACAAATGTGTCATTATCCAGGGCCCTGTATATCTTTCTTATGTACGTGTGTATTATTTATTTATCTTTTGTTTACTATTACTATTATTTACTATGTTATTCTTATTTAAATTTAGTTTTTCCATTGCATGTAATTACTTCTTTGACAAACCACTTTGAGCTATATACTTTGTATGAAAATGTGCTATAGACATACAGTAAATATTGTTGTTGTTGTGACAAGTCTAGAGGGTTTAGCAGCCACTCAACCCAACACAGACAGATGCAGGAGGCACACTTATAAAAAGACAAGCTTTTTATTTTCTTTTTTCACTTGTGGGCAACATCTTCCCTGTTCCCAAAAATCATAACACAGTCCCAAAGCACAAACACAACACCTAAACACAATACTCTCTCTCTTCTTTTCTCTCTCTTTTCTTTCTCCTCCACTCTTCCTCAGCAAGCTTTGTCTTTCTCCTTCTCTTTCGACTCTGGCTCCCCGAGAAATGTCTGCTGGCTCCTTTTATATGTTACCCAGAAGTGCTCCAGGTACTTGATGACCTACTTCCGGCAGCACTTCCAGGTGTGGTGAAAGGATCACCCATACGGGCTCTGGAGCAGCTGCAGCGCCTCCTGGAGGCGCCCCTGGATCCCAACAGGGCTGTAGACAACTCCTTCTCCCATGAAACCCTGTAGGAGTCCGAGGCACCACTGCAACCCATGGGGGCTGCCATCTAGCATCCCTGGGGAGGTACTGTTCTGCCCACATTTGCTCCCGTGATCCTCTCAGCCAAGAGGCTGGCCATCTGTGATACTGGTTAAAACATGAAGGATGTGGACAGTGTCACACATGTGTGTCAGAGGATCTCCTCACTGGCTCTGTTGTGGTAGGAGATAATCCACTGGGAGGATGAGAGGGGGCGCTATCACTAACCTTGTCTTCTCCTTCTGAGAAATTACTCAGTGAGGGGACTTAGCTCCACCCCTTCTGGTCCTCCATTCATAAGAGTGCCAGATTCCCAGAAGGAGGCATCATTTGCTTGATGGATAAACCACTAGATGCACCTCCCATAAAAAGTGACTCAAGAAGTTCTCTTTCTGTTTTTTTGAACAAAAACACTGGGGATTTCATGCCAAGAAAGGTGTTACTTTTGTTTATGTGCCATTTGTATTAAATGGGATGACCCCAAATTTTGATCAGGCAGTCTGTCGTTCCTGTACCCAGATAAAGCACTTCCACAAGCATTGGGCACAAAGTAGAAACCAGATCTTGACAGGAATCAGAGACAACATCTACCCATCCATTTATTTTTTTAAACACGTTAACCTTCTGATAGCCTCATTTTATCATTGTAGGATAACAGGGAGTCTGGCTGCATTATGCACAAGGCAGGAATCAAACCCTAAAGGGGATGCCAGTACACTGCAGGGGACTCCTATTCAGATTGTGCCAATGTGGATTTTACAAGTTAATCTGATGTGTCCATTTTCAAAATGTGACATTAAAATGCTCAAAACAAGAAAAAAACAAAAAGACGAAAACTCCACACTGACTCAGATGGACCATGAACTGAGCCTGATGCCTTGAAAATTAGAGGCGGCATCGTTTCATTCTATGTATAATATTTGTATTTTGTTGAAAAATTCCATATCTTATAAAACAAAATAAATCTAAAGTTAATGCAGACAGATATTGAGCTTCACGTATCTATTTGTAGACAAGTAATTGTTAATCCGAGTTCTAATAAGGATCGGGTTTCTGTTTTAAAAAAATAAAATAAAATAAAACTAATTTGCTCAACAGTATGCCAGACACGAAAGAAAACTGACAAAGTGCAATTTATTTAGAGTGCTGCACATGGATTTGCATGATTTGGGATTTAGATTTCAAAAGAAGCCGTAAGCAGTGAGTGAAAATAGAAATGCATATTTACTGGAGGGAGTTGCACTTCAAAAACTACAAAGGCTTTTCCATTCCCTTGGTCTAAGCATTGCTTACGACTGAGATATTACACAGAAGTAGTCTAATTAGGTTTACTTAAATGTTTATACTGTTTATAGTGCTTAATGTTTAGGGCACTGTAAATACTGGTAGGGTGTGTTTTTAGTCTGAAATGTATAAATGCAATGTTAATATTGAAACTCCCTTATTCCACATAAGTCACTTGATAAACATTGCTAGCAAATGCGTTTCCAAAATGTTGATGTAGTTTTCATTTTCTTATTAGTTCTTGCCATGGATGACATGACAGTTATCTTTAATCTGTCACACATGCTCAATAGAGGAACACCTTCAACAAAAGGGGGTGCTGTTGTTAACACCCTCGTCTTTTATTCTCCTCCTCTGCAGCAGTGAGAAAACACCACAGGAGGGAACATAACTCTGCCCCTTCCAGCCATTGGACTATAAAGGTGTGACGCCCACTGATGTCAACGTCTCATTTGAACCCGGACATAGGGAAAGGGCGGAGCCTCCGGTGACAGACCTGCTCTCAAGAGCCAAGACCTGTGAAACCTTAGGCTGCTTATTGTGTTTCTAATTTGTGCCCCTGAGCACTGATATTGAGTTGTTTTATTTGAGAATTAAAAGGGGCAACCCAGTTGGCACCCCAGCACTTTTGGGACTCTACCTGCAATTAGTCACCCATCCACAAGCTTTGGGCTATATACTTTGTATGAAAATTTGCTATAAACATACAGTAAATATTGTTGTTGTTGTGACAAGTCTAGAGGGTGTAGCAGCCACTCAACCCAACACAGACAAATGCAGGAGGCACACTTATAAAAACACAAGCTTTTTATTTTCTTTTTTCACTTGTGGGCAACATCTTCCCCGTTCCCACAAATAACAACACAGTCCCAAAGCACAAACACAACACCTAAACACAATACTCTCTTTTCTTTCTCCTCCACTCTTCCTCAGCAAGCTTTGTCTTTCTTCTCCCAAGCTTGGGCACTGATCCAGTTTCCTCCAGGACTTGGTTTCAATGCAATGTGCATGACCTCCCTGTATTTACATGGCAGTTATGTAGGGATTCTGGTTTCTTCACCCAGTAAATAGACATATTGTTACTCTAAGTTTATTTGCAACCCTAGTTTGGCCCGGCTCCTCAATAAGTGGGACTGGATTATTTACTTAAAGGAACAATCCATACTTTAGGGTGTGTGGTGGTGAAGCTCACAGTAAGCTGGTGGTTAAGTAGACATTTAAGCTGTTGTCAACACGAAGAGCTCCGCTCACAGCATTCAGAGGCAACAGTCTGCTTAGCCAGAGCTGGGAGCCTCCTATAGCTGCAGATGATGAGAAACTGCATCTGACAACCATTGCAATACAGATGTTACAGCACAGGCTGTTAGCTTCTGCTGATGTTGAAAACTTATTGGTTTCTGTAAGCTTCTGATTATACTGGTAATCAAGGCTGGACACAAGTTCATTTTGTTCTGTTCAAATCTTAAAAGATGTGACACATACGCCATAATGACCTGCTTTTAAAAAGAAAATTTACTGCAGCTGCAATTCTGAAATCTCACTCAAAAAGTACAGACCTTCTTTTTCTTCTTCCTCTTCATCTTTTCCCACTTCTATGTGGGGTCGATGTGCCTGACCAACCTTCTCCATACAGCTCAGCCCTGCACCTCCTCACCAGTCAGAACTTCTTTTACTTTTTTTCCATCCAACTCCTCTTTGGTCTCCCTAACTTTCTCCAGCCCTGTATTTCTATTCCCATCACTCTTTTGCCCACATATTTATCATCTCTCCTCATTCCAGGTCCATACCTTTAGTACATATCTCTCCCAATTTTGTTGTACCTCTGATTGTCTCATTTCTTATTCTGTCCTTTTTTGGTAACTCCACACATCCATCTCAACATCCTCATTTCTTCCACATCCAAATCCTTCACCGTCTTTACTATCTGTGTCTCTGTTCTGTAAATCATACTGGACTTACAAACCTCACTTTAACCTTTGCCTTAATTCTTTGATCACACAACACTCCTGAGATCTTCTTCCTATTACTCAATGCACTCTATGGGTTATCCCTATACCTGATTTTCCATCTCAGGTTACCACTGATCCTTGATATTTATTTTCATCCATGCTTTCAGTGGCTCTTCCTGCACTGCTAACTACTGAATTCTGATCATTGCTAAACCTCACATATTCTGTCTTCTTCTTCCTATTTATCTTCAGCCCTCTGTCTTCTAAAGGCCTTCTCCATTCTTCCAACTTCATCTCTACTTCCTTTCTTCAGGTGCTGCACAACAAAATGTCATCAGCACAAAGGCTGCTTCGGGGGGATTGGCCTTTATATCCCGCACGTCAACATGTCCATAACTAGATCAAAGAGGTAAGGACTTGAAGAAGATATCTGGTGCAGACCTCCTCAAACTGGGATCTTGTCTGTTACCAGAACACTGCATTTAACCCGAGTCCTCACTCCCCCTGGACAATCGTCTCTGCTACTCCTTTATTTCACTATAGTTATAGTTACATCAGCATCTTCATTGGATAGAAATCTGATTGCTTGATAGTTGACAAAAAAGAAGGCATGGATTGCTGGATTGGAACTGAGATCCCCCATATTTTTAGTGCAGGACTCTGGTATAGCTGGTCCACAGCTCAGAATAAAAGGCCAATTTTAAATAAATAATCGCCGCACATCGTGGTTTAAAGAGGGGACGTGGTAGTGTGGCCGGAGCAGTTCTCGGACACGATGTGATGTGGGTGTTTCCTCGCTTATGTGCATGGGTGAGGAGTCGTCCGCATCCGTAATTAACACCGGGAGCTGCTAATCACCACACCTGTGCCATGTCCCCATTAAATATAGTAGGAGCGTGAGTACAGAGGGGAGAGAACAAAAAGACTGGAAAGAGAGAATGGAGGAAGAAAGGGAGGCAGGAAGTGAGGAGCCGGTGTGAGCGAGCGAGCGAGAGTAGGCTCGCTATAAGAACAGGCAGCTGGAAAAAGTGAGCCCCAGCAGGGTGTTTGGCGGCACCCAGGGGCAGTTTGATTGGGTCGCTTCTGCTGAGCACTTGAGAGGAGCAGGAGTTGACCGGAAAGCGGTTGGCTCGCCACATAAGGCAGAGAAAGGCAACAGGAGTCAGATTTGGGATCAGAACCCCCTGATCATTAGTGGAACCCAAGTCTTTGTCCAGGTAGTGGTGCCGTACGGAAAGCAACCGGACATGAAGAAGGTCAGCTGCAGGTAGGGTGACTCCCCTGGTGCATGGCCCGTATGGGAGAAGCAGGGGAGCTGCCAGTTGAAGAAGGCACTGGGTTTTGTTTTTAAAAGGACTGCTTCCACCCAGTATTTTAACCTCGTTTTTAATGGAACTATTTATTGGATTTTAACTTTCACTTTTTCACTGTTTTTAATGGATTATTTATTTATGAACATTTTGATTGCACTGCACTATTTATTTGGACACTGGTTTTGTTGTTTTAATAAAAGCACTGTTTTGCACTTTTGCACCTTTCCCCTTGCTTCATTGGTGTCCTCACTGTCCAGCTCATCCAGGTTACATTACTGACGGTGTCGGGTTCGATAGGCTCCTTAAAGGGAAGTGGGAGCCATGGAGCAGAACCCACATCGTCACAAGGACAAAGCAGAGAACAGACTCGTGTCACTCAGTCACTCATGATGACAATCAAGAACCCCAATTCCTTCATGTCTCTTCAAAACCCTCAAGTCAACAGACCAGCAGAGTGAAGGGTCCCTGTTCCTTTCCAAAAAAACCCACAGATTTTAGATTATGTTTTGTTTATTTACTTCAAAGTTAAGGCACCGTGAACTCTGAACCTGAAACCAACCTGAAACCTGAAAAACCTATTACTGATAAATGTATAGTTCAGGTCTTCAAAAGTATGTAGACAGACTGAGTAAACTATAGCTGAACACTGTAAAGTGTAATTTTTTATAGTAAATTTATCCAAATGTGCTTATTAATTTTATCTTAGCTTTTAAAAAGTATAACGGTATTCTGCCAAGTGTTTGAAAAAAAAAACTGCAATCAGGCTTTGAGTAAAATCCACATAAACTCCTCACATGGGCATTTTAAAAATCATTAGAACACAGCCCTTAAATTAGACTCTTAATATATAAACAGGACTTTACTTTTCTAAGTTTATTCAATAAATAATTTCATGACCAACTTTCGGCTTAAGAATACTTATCACTCAGATAAAACAAGCTATATTTTTATGCTTCAAATATTTGCAAGGTCCTTGTTAATAGGCAAATACCCCATTGACACTTCATACAATGAAACTCCTATTAATATTTAATCAGCACTAATATAAAGGCTCAATAGCCCAGTATGCGTATCATACAGGAAAAGTCTTGTTTGCTCCCTCAGGACACACCGACATTAAAGCTAACATATTTTCTAAGAAGAAGAAAAGGAATAGACGTTTTACAGCATGCTCATTATTTAGAAGAGTGAGGCTGGAAAAGAGTGAATTTCTAGGCAGATTTAATAAACAAGCAGAGAAAAAAAAATGTGAGCTTGTGCTGTGAATGCCTTCAGTGCTTTCATGGTAAATATGTTCATATTGTCTCTTCAGCTATTAGCATTATTTTAAAGAGGAGTGAGATGCGCAGCTGAGTCAGCTGCTTTTGTGGGGATGATGTAAAAGGAAGGGGAGCACAGACAGGGGACTGTTTTAAGGGGTTCAGGGGAAAAAGTGGTAGGGTCCTCAGAAAGAAAGAAAGAAAGAAAGAAAGAAAGAAAGAAAGAAAGAAAGAAAGAAAGAAAGAAAGAAAGAAAGAAAGAAAGAAAGAAAGAAAGAAAGAAAGAAAGAAAGAAAGAAAGAACAGCTCCTGTGTCCCAGCACAGTTTCCTTTTCTTTAAGTCTTCCCAGTCTAAACATTCATTTACTTTTTATTTTATATTTGGGACTACTGACATGACAATGGTGCAGTGGTTGTGCTACTGCCTTGCAGTTAGGAGACCAGTTTTTGTGTTCCAGGTTTTCCCCAGGTCTCTGTGGGTTTCCTCCAGGTGCTCCAGTTTCCTCCCACAGTCCAAAGACATGCAGGTTAGGTGAACTGGTGATCTTAAATTGCATTTAAAATGTGCGTTTGGGGTGGTTCTGTGTGTGTGTGTGTACCATGCAATGGATTGGCGCCCTGTCCAGGGTCTGTTCCATGCCTTGCACCAGTCACACACACGCGATTAGGGAGCAGCTGGCAGGCTCAACGAAGTGCGATACCATAAAGAAAGTGGGCTTGGAACAAAGCAATAACATCTCTCTCTCTTATTTAACAGAAAAACAGAAGAATAAAAGTACCTTTTTAAAGACTGGCAGGTGATCTCGCTTCCTCACGCACAACAACAATGGCATTCTTTGACTTCGCTTCTGGCTTCAAGTTGTTTTCCCATCATTCCCTCTGTATCTCATTTCTTGCCAGTTCATTATAAAAATCCACTCATTTCCTCATTTTGTGTCCTGGTTACAATTCATTTGTTTTTGGATGTATAAGTCTAGAAAATATTACTCTGGACCTTTCAGTATACGGGGCAACCACCCCAAATCTTTCCAAGTGTGATGTCTCTATTTGTATCTTCACACACCCTTTAATAGCTGGGATAGGCTCCAGCAGACCCCCACAGTCCTGTGCAGGACTAAATGGGTTAGAACATGGCTGTCTACTGATATTTAAATAGTTTTATGTAATTTTGTTTCTGCAGTGCCCCTGAGATTACCTGTTTAGCTACAGGTATAATTTTTCCACAATGGTGTTGTAAATACTATCAATGAAATGGATATATTTTGAAATGTAAATATTTGCACAATAATAAAAAAAAATCAAAACGCACTGGACTGATTAAGTTTTTTTTTCAATTAAATAATGTATTACAGTATTCCCTCTGTAAACCATCTGCACTGCTGTTGTAGCTGTAATTGTAGTTGTTGTTGTAGTTGTTGCTGTTGTAGTTGCAGTTCCACTGCAAGACATTAGATGTACGGTTTACCCCAAACAAATTAAGACTTGCTGATGTTACAAGCACAACTTCAAGTCCTTCTGGTCATTTCTGATGAATATATTTATTATTTACTTTTTATTGTAAGGGTTGCACATAATATGGTCCACAAATGGCCTAAATTTGAGTGTTTTATGGGTCTAGAGGGCCAAAAATGGGGTACACCAAAAAGATCAATAACTTGTATAACAAGACATCAAGACAAGTCAAATGGTACGTCATATGTGGGTGTACAGGTGAGACAGAAGCTGCCAAACAAAACCAACTAAAGCGTTCATAACTAATTGTTATGAACACAAAATGGATGCCCTGTTATTACACCTGGCCAATGCAGCCATATCTTGTGTACAGCTGAGTTCTGTATGGCAAGACTGGTTACTCTTATGAGAACAGTTGCATTTACAGTTGCATGAGACTGAGGAAGTATGTCCACATGAACAGAATCAACTTTCTAGAAGTTGCATTTTCCTTCATTTACACAACATATTTACATATATTTTAATTTACACCAATCAGCACACAGATAAATGGTATATAATTTATTGAATCTCTGAATCTCCTCAGTCTGAGATCATTTTTAATTGAACATGTGCAATAAGGTATATTGGTAATGTGCAATATACTAATGTAATACAATATATAATATGTAATGTGCTATTCATTAACAGGTGCAATAACAATTTATGCTGCTGTAGTTTGAGCAATAATAATTTGCTCTGGTTACTTGATCACTTAACACTGTGTATGACATTTTTGGAATTATTTGACTTTTCTTTAAATGCACCTTGGGGCTGTTACAAAAAGTAATTTTGTTGTGTTACACAATGACAATAAAGTGCTTGAACTTGAACTTGAACTATTAAATATATTTATTAAATACTGCGGTGGGCTGGCGCCCTGCCCGGGATTTGTTCCTGCCTTGTGCCCTGTGCTGGCTGGGATTGACTCCAGCAGACACCCATGACCCTATGTTAGAATATAGCAGGTTGGATAATGGATGGATGGATTTATTAAATATATTTACCATTATTTACTAATTGACACATTAATTGATATGCCATTAAGCATTATTGTAAAGTCCCAGATTAGTTAAACATATTAATAGTCTTTGACACACACATATTTATTTCTAAAGAGAAGCTTCTAATTTAAACATTCTTTAAAAAGTAAAATATATTTATTTGCGTTTATCTCACCATTCTCTTGGTTACTGTTTAGAACACAGTAAGTACAGGGCATCTTAGTAATACAAGAAAGGCATACCCATAACACTCATAAATTCACAAAGAAATAATTCAGACACACGCAGGGATACACTTTTGTGTTTGTGTGCTACAATTTAATATTGCAAATTTAGCATATCAAAGTTCCAAATGTAAATCAGATATACTGAATTATATTTAGTATATTTTAAAGGTGTATCATATGCTAAAATAAGGTATTAGATACATCTAATGGTCCTCATTTTGTGTAGCTGATTATTTCAGCTCTTCATGGTCGAGTCATCCATTTTATGAACCTGCTTATACTGTACAGGGTCACAGGGCAGTCACAGTGCACCGGCAGCAGCAATTCTTAAGTATGGTGGACCCCTTCATGTGGTGAACATACATACACACCTCTTGGCATCACACACACACATACACACACACATCTGGGCCAATCTACATTATCAGCAGGTCTTTGAGAGGAAACAGAAGCACCCTGAGGAACCCCCTGTAGCCATGGAACATGCAAACTCCTTATGATGAGCAATCAGGTCGTGAATGCTGGTCTCCTTACTGCATGGCAGAAGCACTACCACTGGCCCACTGGATATACCGTCCTGGAAAGGCATTACATACTAATAGTTCATTCATAATGGTTAGATGAAATATTTAGGTAAGGATAACCAATGACAGGGAGGCATGGTTAGCACTTCCGCCTCACAGTAAGGAGATGGTAAGGTTCGTGTCCCGGTTGCTCCCTGAGAAGAGACTACATGTTCTCCTTGTGTCCTTGTGGGTTTGCTCCAGGTGCCCCAAATTTCTCTCGCAGTCCAAAGACATGCCGGTCAAATAAACTGGTAATGCTGAACTGGCTCTGTATAAGTGGGTTTGGAAAATGGATGGATGGTTCCTTTAAGGCAAATGGTGCCTAAGGAGCAGATCATAATCGAGGAAAAACACAGCTGCAGGGGTTAGCTACCAAACAGTTGGCTGGTGCGCTAATAAGCTTGTAGGGCGCAAAATAACCTAACACCGTCACTGGGTTCTATAAAGTCTTAAGCTATTAAATAAAGATGAAATAATAATTACCTACAAAACAAATATTATGAGAAGTAAACAATACCATATCTTAGTGTAATTTTAGCATAGGATACAATGCGCTAAATATAATTGGGTAGTCTTTATCAGATTTATGTTTGTGAAATGCTAAATTTTCAATATTAGGAAGACTTTACCTGATTTGGATTTTTTTTAATACTCTTAATTTATTTTTCTTTACTTCCTAAAATATGGTATTAAATTTACCCAAATAAAATAAGTTCAAATTGTTGCCTCGGTTTTAAAGTCCGTTAACTGCAGACCTCATTGCTGGCAGTGCCGCATGTCTCAAAGCTTCGGGGTTTGCGTTCGTGCCCGCTTGCTTTCTGCACTTTCGATGTTCTCAGCATATCTGCGTTGTTCCGTCCTCTCAGACGCCCCCAAATTTTGGCGCCCCGCTAAAAGCTGGAGTAAACGGGTTCGATAATGGATGGATATTTTACAAAACGAGTTTCTTGTACACTCGCTGCTAGGATGGCACAGCTCCTAACGGATCCCGCGCCGTCGGTTCAACTCGCGTGTGAAGTTTCCTGGAATCTGCGTAGGTTATCCTCTTAATAATAATGGGTCTAAAATGGTACTTTACTGGATTGTGTGCTTCCTCGCCCAAACTGTGCTTGACAAAGGACCATTATGGTCTGTGCGGGGTGCTTTGCATATCATTTTTTTTTAGCTTTGAAAACATTCCTAATACGGGGGCAAAACAGAAATCTTTAATGTTTAGTGGGCTACCTAGCCTGCGTTGTTGTATAAAATAAGAGTCCTTTTAAAATCAGAAACCCGTTTTTTTAAATATAATTATTTATTTAACAAATCTGTTGTTACCTGTTACGAATCTAAAAAAGTGAATAAATAAAGGTTCTTTCTGGAACCTTCTTGCAGATGGTTCTATGGGGAACCAAAAAATAAGGCACCGCTCTGAAGAAGCGATCTGACAAATTCATATTTATGAGTGATTATTAATAAATAAATTATAGTAAAATAAAATGCAGGAGCAAATAAAAAGTCAAAACAACAGCTCTATTGCACTGCCTTGCAAAAACAAAATGAAAGATAAGTTAAAACAGTTAAAAAAAGTAAAAATAAAATTTGTTTCATCCTCATTTTGTTATAATTTCCAATGTGTTCTTTTTGAGAAACCTGTTCCTGTGTGGTATGATATTGCAGTTTTTTGTTTTTATTTTTGACTGTATTAGGCGGTATTTGCATAAAATGTTTTCTGTATTACCAAAGATTGCGAGCTGCTCCCCGTGCGCAAGAGCGACTCCTGTCCTGGACTGGCTGGTGGGCTCTCCGCAGCCCCGAATTAAATAAAGCGGGTTTAAGAATGTTATGTTAAACTGATAAAACTTCTACTGTCATTTACCGAATATTGATAAGCTCCTAGAGACAATAGTCAAAACGTAATTTTGGCTCAGCCGAAGAACGAAATTCGCTGCTTCATCGTCTAACATTCCTCACGTAATTACCGGTAAACAGTTGGTATTACCGTACATCACATGTGTGTATAAGAATAAGAAGTTAGCGCAACAAAATAATAAATCTGAGACATTTTCCTACAGAAAGCTTAATTAAAAAGTAATATAGGCCTACAACCAATGTGCTCCAGACAATTTTAGCATATAATTCACAAACTGAGTCATTTTCGGTTGCTCGGCTAATTCCACCCGGACCCCGCACCAGTCCCCGTAGGTTCGTCATTGTAATGCTTATAATGTATTTGGTTTTGAGAGACGAGGGGTTGAATTTCACTCCTCAGTCTGAGACATTTCTGAGTGTCATCATTTATAACACTGACAGACACTTTAAAGAATCTAATTCTGCAAGACCGACTGTCAATGTGTTCTGCAGTTCGTCTTTCTATTAGTTCTGCCAGCCTTCGGCAGTCGGTTTTTTAACTTATGTGCGATCCCGACGGAAGGCCCGTGCAATCTGCTCGTCTTCCGTTTCACTCAATGGGGAAAGTGACAGGCGTCCTAATTAGACCTAATCAAATGGCAGAGGGAGCCGAGTGGCGCTCAGCTGCGATCTGACGAGGGGTGGCATTGACCCACATGTACAGGTGCCGCCTTGGGCAGCGGTGGTGGCGCTTCATCTTTTGCCACTCTCAACTCGTAGCATATTCAAATTGAACCAGGGGAAGAACGTCTCGACTAATCAAAAAAAAAAAAAAAAAAAAAAAAGACAAGGAGAAAAAGCATTCCTTGACAATTTTTCTCCCACAAATTAAAAAGACTCGGTTGTTCGGAACAGCGTGCTACATTATTCTTTTTTATTATTTCACTTACAGCTATTGCTTTGAATTACAGAGGAATCTTTGTTAAGAAAAAGGCGGAGGAATCAAAAATTCATCAGACGAGAGTTAGGCAGAGGGTGAGAAGAATGTGTTTTGCGCTGGAACCAACATTTGCAAAAGTTCCAGCTCCTTAAGCAATTATTAGCGGTGATAGTTTGACATGCTCAAGAGTTGTCAACAACTGGCTTTAAACAAAGTACAAAGCAGAAATAAACAGTGCTCCCGGCAAAATTAACTTGGGGACGTGCTGCCTCATGAATTATGCATGTCATCTATTATAGCGGAGCTCTGCGAGAGGATGAGGGACATGTTCAGCGGAATACACTTGTATCAACATATGTATTTGTAAAACAGCAGGAACAGCAAAACTCGAGAAAGTGGAGATCATTTTCAAAATGTTCTACATTTTCGATCCTCTCCGATAACACGTACGTTTAGGCTCCTCTGTGGACCATTGCGATTTTATGATATTCCGTTTGTTTTGAAAACTTGTGACTCAGATTCACGCAGTAATGTATTCTGCTCCCTAAGCCCTTTTAATCTAGCTAATTAGCCAACTGCTTAAGACATAAAAGCAAAGTTTTATCTCTTTAATGTTACTGCTTAGCTTGAAGTTCCTAGAAACAAAATAAGACTTCCTTGGAATGATGTATATGTTTTACGAAAGAAAATACTTTTATGCAGCTATCGTTAGGAATCGCTATAGTATTTTCCGAGCCCACTGCACTCGTTTTGGGTCACGAGGTTCAGGGTCTTGTCTGAATAAAGTTGGGCGCAAAGAATCACCAGACCTTGGACTGCTGGACAGTAGTGGATGGCACGCTGGTCGCGCGCGCGTGCGCGCGCACACACGACACTAGTTAACGGCAAGATGGTCACACACGCGCGATAGCACATAATGGGACAATGGTCATGCAGGTACA
The DNA here is from genome assembly GCF_900747795.2 of Erpetoichthys calabaricus. Classification (NCBI taxonomy): domain Eukaryota; kingdom Metazoa; phylum Chordata; class Cladistia; order Polypteriformes; family Polypteridae; genus Erpetoichthys; species Erpetoichthys calabaricus. Next base: position 34,437,639 of record NC_041410.2, read on the forward strand.
TATTAAGTTAGTGCAGAGCTGGCTTAAACATTACCACGTATTGTAGAAATACAAAATAAGGCAAAGGTAAATAGTAACAAATGGACTTAAATAGTAACACCAATGGACTGAAAGGGTTCAGAAATGGAATGGGGGGATGTTTTAAGTAGAAGATAAGCATTTTCCTACAGCAAAAATCTTTCATCATGCTAAGCTCTGCTAAATAATAACGCATTTCTCTGGCATGTTTTCATTCAGTTAACACTCAGACTTTCCATCTGTCCAGTCTGTTATATATATATATATATATATATATATATATATATATATATATATATATATATATATATATACAGTATAATGGCATTAGCGCCGACCCTACACAGACTGACAGGAGGCACACGTTAAATAACTATTTTTCTTCGCCTGTGGGTGCACGTTTTCCCCGTGCCCCACTGGCAGTACACAGTCCCCCAAAGCACCCACGCAAAAGAACACACCACACTCTTCTTCCTTCACTTGGCAGAGGCAGAGGCAGAGGCGTCCTCCTCCCGACTCTGGCGCCCTGAGTGGTGGCTGAAGGCTCTTCTTATAACACACCCAGAAGTGCGTCAGGTGATAATTAACCTAATTAAGGCTGCACTTCCGGATGTGGCTGCAGTCCAATCCACACGGCTCGATAAGCCATGCAGCTCTGTGCAGCTCCCCCTGGCGGAGGCCACGGAGCCCAAACGGTGCTGAGCTCAGATGTTCCATACTAGTGGCCTCGAGGCAACGCAAGGGGGCTGCCACCATGTGTTCGGAAGAAAGTATGTGTCCTCCCATGGCCGTTCCCCCGGATCCAGTGTTAGAGGGGCATCTGTGTCTGTGATACGGTTTGCATATTTGTAGCTGGAAATCCACAAAATGAGGAAATGTGTAAGGTATTTAATTTTTTTTTTTATTTCTGAACTTTCAACTCCTATTAGTCATCATCAGAGGATAATGATTAGACATATAGGAATCCAAGACAATATATAGCAAATGAGGAAGGGTAAGAAAAGGTGGATGTGGGGGGTGGGGGGTTATTAATGAGGTGGGGTTTGGAGGGTGTTGGTCATAAGGTCTTATTTATTATGTGCATGTTCTTCTTATCAAGCCTGCGTATGCTGGCTTCATGTCCAAATGCTGTTAATGGCGTTTTTAACAGATAGCCCCTCTCCCTACATCCACTCACCCCCACTTCCTAATTTGGTATATATTGCCTTTGATTCTTGTATGTCTTATCATATTCCTGTGATGATGACTCCTGACAGGAGCTGAAAGGTTAGGAATAAAAAAAAAATTTTTAAGATATGTGTCTCATTTTTTTCCTTTATAGATTTTTCCAGCTACAGATAGATAGATAGATAGATAGATAGATAGATAGATAGATAGATAGATAGATAGATAGATAGATAGATAGATAGATAGAAAGGCACTATATGATAGATAGATAGATAGATAGATAGATAGATAGATAGATAGATAGATAGATAGATAGATAGATAGATAGATAGATAGATAGATAGATAGATAGATAGATAGATAGATAGATAGATAGATAGATAGATTACCCGTCAAAAGTTTTATATCTCAGTTTTATCAGTAACAACAACATTTATTTCTATAGCACATTTTCAAACAAATAATGTAGCTCAAAGTGCTTTACATGATGAAGAAAGAGAAAAAAAAGACAAAATAAGAATTAAAATAAGAGAACACTAATTCACATAGCATAAAAGTAAGGTCCGATGGGCAGGGAGGACAGAAAAAACAAAAAAACTCCAGACGGCTGGAGAAGAAATAAAATCTGCAGAGGTGTCAGGCCATGAGACCACCCAGCCCCCTATGCATTCTACCTAACATAAATGACCTCAATCTGTCCTCATGGTATTCAGGGTTCTCATGGAAGGACTTGATGATGACAGTCACGTGGACTTCTGGTCTTTAATCCATCAATGCAGGGACATCACGGTGCGTTGATCAGGTGGTGGTGGCGCAGACCACTACCACAGAACACCGGAAAAAGAACAGAAGAGAAAGTAGGTGTTAGTACGGATTTTGGAGCCACCATGAATAATAATGATAATTAATTGAATACACAGAGCATCAGGATTACACTAAGGTGAAGCTATGAGAAAGCCATCTTAAAGTAATGTGTTTTCAGCAGTTTTTTAAAGTGCTCCACTGTAATAGCCTGGGAAATTCCTATTGGCAAGCTATTCCAGATTTTTTTCAGTTTGTATGGAAATGCAGGTAGTTTAATGTCTTAATGTTTCATGAAATCAATGCACAGAAAATATAAACAATTAAAAAATAAGTCAAAGGATCATTAAGTGTACAAAATATTATTCAGATCTTTGATTTATCAAAGTAGCCCCCTCTTGCTGATATAACAGCCAAAATGTGGTAACCCTTTTTGATTCAGAATGCCAGTCACACTCTGTGCAAGTCACCATCTCTGCCTCCATCAAAAGAACCCTAGACCATCACACTTCCTCCTCCATGTTTGACATTTGGGGTCACACACCATCCTTTCACCAACTCAATGGCATACAAACACCCTGCATGATAAACCGGAGATTTCAAATTTGGATTCATTGGTCCATCAGACTCTCTTCCATCTGCAGTAGTCCACAGCTGGTATTTCAAGGCCTTATTATGTCCTTTAAGGATTGGCTCTCTTACTGCCACTCACTCTGTCAAACCTGCAGCACAAAGTCTCCTCTTAACAGTAGAATCTGACATTTGCTTTTTTTGACCTGCACTGTTAAGCTGTACTTGAAGTTGTTGTGCTGTGAGGCGCCTGTGATCACTCAAGCTGGTGACCCTCAGAGACTTGTCTTCTGGTTGGCTTGTGACTTTGGGTCTGCCAGATCTCCTCCTATCAGAGTTTCTTTCAGTTTCCAATTGTCTTTGGATTGTGTAGGACACAAATGTACTCACCGACACTTTGATTTTTGCAATTTTTCTAAATAAAAAGCTTACACTTCTAAGGGTAATAATGCTCTCTCTCTCATTTTATTTGATAATTACCTTGCCTTTATCACCAGAATATTGTCCAAGTAGGACTTCAGAGGGTGTAGTAACACAGTCTTTTCCAACTCTGCTTAAGACACACAGAGCGTTTTTAAGTAATCAGGCAGAAGTTGGGACACCTGTGCAAATTGTTTGCTTCAACTTGCAAGGCTTCATTTATGTTAACTGCTGGAGAACATCTGTAGGTTGTAACCAATTAGCTGATCCCTGAAGAAGGCCCATTTATAATATTCTTGATATTTCCTTTTTTCAGTTTTTGGTAACTTAAACATTAAATTTAAACCTCTGGCAGTTGACTGCTTACTTCACAACAACTTCACAACATGGTCCTGGGCTCAAATGAAAGGCATTTATTTCAAACAATACCTCAACAGGACTTCAGTTTCCTTCTTTCTAGATTGCACAACAAGAAATTAACATCTCCATCTACACCTCTCGTCCCATGCAGTCTCACCCATCTCACCCATCCTGACTCTGATACCTGAGTGGACAGAGGTGGCCACTTTTATGTCAGACCCTGGAATACTCCCGGAGTCAAGGAGAAAATACTCCCGGGTCAGACAGAAGCCCCTGAAAGTAGACACAACCCTCCCCAGCAGCTCCTCACTGTAGATGTCCACGGAACCCAGCATGGGTGTTCCACAAGGCCACAAATCCCAACATCCTTTGAAGGTACAGGAATGGGCACACTGGCTCTGAAGTGTTGCCGTCCAGTGTGTTGGGGAAGCATGTGCTTTAGGGAGGCAGTGCCCCCAAGTAATTCCACTACACTGGCCCCCCTGCAAGTTAACGTTAAGGGGGTTTATCCTGGCTGAGATGTCAGCAGGGCCTAGACGTACATCACAATATATATAACCTTCAGAGAACTTATTACAGAGTGAGGAGGTGAGGTGTTTCATCCCACCACTTCACATTATAGACTTGGGTGTGGTCCAAAAGACTGGATTGTTAGGTTAACATGTACCCCTAAAAATAAAGGTGCCAAGGTGGTTCTTCAGAGTCATGGCATAGTGGAACCATTTTTGGTACCAAAAAGAATCATCCATATGAATGTTCCAGAAAGCCTTGTCATTTTTTAACCTAGTTAATCCATACCAGGGTTTCAGGACCCTATCTTAGTTAGCATATGGTGCAAGGTAGGAACAAACCCTGGACAGGATGCCAGTCCATTACAGGGTAAAAACACACACACACACACACGCACACAGACACACACACAAACACACACACACATTAAACAAAATTAGCATGACCAGTTCACTTAACCTGCATGTCTTTAGACATTGGCAGGAAACATACATAAAACACTGGGAGAACATGCATACTCCATGCAAGGAGGACCCATGCCGTGAACCTAGGTCTACTTACTGCAAGGGTTTGTGCTTTTAAAAGAACTCTCTTTGCATACAATCACGGGCTAAATTCTTTTTTTTTTTTTCATCTGTTATTATCCTGCCAGGTAGCCTACTATGCATTAAAGTTTTCTGTTTTATCCACACACTGGCAACCTTTTCAAGCCCAATGACCCACTTATATATGGAAAGAAAGCTCCCTAGAATTAAACGGTTCCCTGTCAAGCAATAGTTCCATGAGGAACCATATATCCCAGTAGAGTGCTGTTAAAGAACCATTTTTTAAGAGTGTTTGAGTGTGTCCTGCCTTGGAAGAATCTGCTTCAGGAGATCAATGAATGGATGGTTACCTATCTTTCAGTTTAAATGGCTTCAGAATTTGCTTTGCTGCATCACAGCGCCAACGTCCTGAGTTTGAGTCCCATACCCGGTCGCTCTCTGTAGGATTTGGTGTGCTCTTTCCTTTCTGAGTGTTTCTTTCCCTGTAAAAAGTAGTGTGGAGGAGAGCAGGGTTTTAGGGACCTACATATCGCAGGTCAGGTCAAGTCAAGTTGGGGAGCATGCACTGGTACAAGCTGTCGCTGCACCCACCACATGACGAAACAGCTCGAGATCCTGCTTAGTAACCCCCCCAGGCAGACACTCGGTCCAGTCCTACTCCCCAGAAATTACCCTCTATCTGCCGCAGCCAAGTGTTACATGGGCGTCCCCTTGGCCTGGTCCAGCCACTCAGGTTCTCAACAATGAGGGTCCTGCAAGCCGGATTACCATCAGGGAATCGCATCACATGGCCGTAGTGCAGTAACTGACACTCCCTCACAATGGAGGTAATGTGCCTCTGTGCCTCTCCGTCTGCAGTTTGGGAGCTCTTAAACCCGACACCATCGGTAATATAACCGGATGAGCTGGACAGTGAAGACATCAACAACGAAGCAGGAGGATGGTGCAAAATGGGTAAAGTACTCTTGAATCTTTAGCCAAATTAATTTTTCTTATGTATATTTGAGGGAGGTTATTTTTTATTATAATTGTTCTTGATCTTCTGTGAAAAGCTGAATTTCCCACTTGGCACAAATAAAGTACTACTATTTATTTCACATATAGTGCCTTTCATATCAATCTATTATATAGATTACTTTGTTAAATGGTGCGACTCAAACCACCTACACCTGAACACCAGCAAAACCAAAGAGCTGGTGGTGGATTTTAGGTGGGCCAGACCCCTCATAGACCCAGTGATCATCAGAGGTGACTGTGTGCAGAGGGTGCAGACCTATAAATATCTGGGAGTGCAGCTGGATGATACATTAGACTGGACTGCCAATACTGATGCTCTGTGTAAGAAAGGACAGAGCCGGTTATACTTCCATAGAAGGCTGGCGTCCTTCAACAACTGCAATAAGATGCTGCAGATGTTCTATCAGACAGTTGTGGCGAGCACCCTCTTCTACGCAGTGGTGTGCTGGGGAGGCAGCATTAAGAGGAAAGACGCCTCACATCTGGACAAACTGGTGAGGAAGGCAAGCTCTATTGTTGGCATGGAGCTGGACAGTTTAACATCTGTGGCAGAGCGAAGGGCGCTCAGCAGGCTCCTATCAATTATGGAGAATCCACTGCATCCACTAAACAGTGTCATCTCCAGACAGAAGAGCAGCTTCAGCGACAGACTGCTGTCACTGTCCTGCTCCACTGACAGATTGAGGAGATCGTTCCTCCCCCAAACTATGCGACTCTTTAATTCCATCCAGGGGGGTAAACGTTAACATTTAACATTATACATAGTTATTGTCTGTTTTTCACCTGCATTATTATCATTCTTTAATTTAATATTATTTATTGTATCAGTATGCTGCTGCTGAAGAATGTGAATTTCCCATTGGGATTAATAAAGTATCTATCTATCTATCTATCTATCTATCTATCTATCTATCTATCTATCTATCTATCTATCTATCTATCTATCTATCTATCTATCTATCTATCTATCTATCTACCGTGTCTTTCATATCTATCTTTCTATCTATCTGACATATAGTGCAATTTCATATCTATCTGCCTGTGATATAGTGTTTATTCTATCTATCTATCTATCTATCTATCTATCTATCTATCTATCTATCTATCTATCTATCTATCTATCTATCTATCTATCTATCTATCTATCTATCTACAGTACATGTATATCTATATCTATAGCTATATATCTGTTCTGGTTGTCTGAGAAATAACAGGCTGGTACAATAACAGCACTTTAGGGTGCCAAGCCAGCTGTCCTTTTTTACTGTAAAAATATATAAATACAATAACACTTAATGGTGTTTAACAATAATAGAAACAAATTAAGGTCATCCCTCAGCAATCAGGTATTACATTTTATTTTGCATATGGTTCTTTTGTTCAGAATCTGGAACACCTCTCCTTGGTCACTTAAGCCTTAAGTGATATCTTTTTTCAGGGCGGTCTCAGATTTATAGCCCATGGTCAGTTTGTTGCCCTCACTGGGCCGTGTTTCTGCTTTGTGGAACAAAGAGAACAGAAGGTACTTAGTGAAGGCAGCGCCCCCTCTTGGCTTGTGGTGGTATCAACTACCTGTGAAGAATCTGGAAGATGACCCTCTGAAGCACATGTGTGATATTATAGGAGATATATGTACTGTATATATAATGCTAATGTCTGTCTGTCTCTCTGTCACATGATTACTTGTAAACTGACATATTGTATTCTGGAAATACTATAACATACTAAATAAAAATTTGCATTTTATTTTTGGACTGTGGGTCCTTGTGTTACACTAGTTATTTGTATTTTTACAAGCTGCCTAATCAGAGCTACTTGCATTTTTTAAATAGTGTTTTTCATATATACCTATCTGATATATAGTGTCTTTCATATCTATTACAATGTCTTTCATATTTTTTTATCCATCTATATTTTATTTCTGTCATACAGTGTCTTTCATATCTAAATATCTGACATATAGTGACTTTATTATAATTGTTCTTGATCTTCTGTGAAAAGCTGAATTGCCCACTTGGCACAAATAAAGTACTACAATTTATTTCACAAATAGTGCCTTTCATATCAATCTATTATATAGTGTCTTTCATATCTATCTTTCTATCTATCTGACATATAGTGCAATTTCATATCTATCTGCCTGTGATATAGTGTCTTTTCTATCTATCTATCTATCTATCTATCTATCTATCTATCTATCTATCTATCTATCTATCTATCTATCTATCTATCTATCTATCATACATTCGGAATCTAAATTCTTATGGTGCTTGCAAAATTTTAAATAAAACTGATGTTAAAACGTAAGTGTATATTGATTTTCTTCAAAATTTCTCATGCCCTGCATGACATGAACGGAATATTATGATTGTAGTACTGCAATAGTTTTAATTGTCCTTATATCCAAAACATGAATGAAGCAGCATTACGATAAATAAATATCTAGTTATCATTGTCATTTAACTCAGTATCAATCATAGTATTGAGTCTGCGAGTTGGCGAGTCTGTCTTGGTATTTCGGCAGCTATCACTGCACTCTCGGTTTAGTGCGTCGGCTCCTCCAGACCTAACAGAAATCTCCGCTATTATCCTGCACTTTTAAAAATGACGGTGCCAGAGTTGTTCTTCAGAGTGACGTCATAGGCGAAGCATTTTTCGTTCCCAAAAGAGCCATCCACATGACGGTCACAGACAAAACCGTAACAGGTTCCATAAACTATACCACGAATAGATGATAGCAGACCAGCGCTGTATTCAGTTACACAGACTAACTTCAAGTTTTCCTCATCTCCTAGGGTCCTGTAGGTCGTCCGCTATACTTCAGTGATTTCTCTTTTGCCCACAGACTACACTTTTTGGAAACATAAATATTTTAAAAAGTAAAGAAACCTTCCCAAAATGAAATAGTTCTCTATCAAGCATTGGGTATACGAGAAAGCACAATATCCTGTAAAAGAGCAATTGAAGCAGCAATCTTTTTAAAATTGTTCACTAAAAGGTAATGAGATCTCGTTTGTGCACACGCATTTAAAGACAGTTACTTTATTGCCTAGCACTAAACAGACCGTAACCTTAATCATCTTTGAAAAGCCGGTATAATTTACAATAGCATGCTTATGCGTACAGAAATGCCGAGTTTTTTTCCCTTAATTTGTGTAAAGGGCGGATTTACGTCTACTACCTCTTAGTTTTCCAATAAAGTCCCAAATAACAGATCGCGTACCGCGTTCTCCTGGGGGCCGCGACCAACTAACCTGGGCAGTGTGTCGGGGGGTTGGCATTGTTTAGCGGGCATCAGGGGCGCAAGGCAGGGAGGCCACTCTGAAAGTGAGGCCAGACCATCGTAGGACACGCTTCGACATTTTAAAGTAAAACGACACATTAATTAAACACTAAATGTTTTCGACTTGATGGACCCTGAAACTTTTATTTGCTTTAACCTTGCGTCACGATGTGAATTTGCCCTGCGTAGTTTGTTCAAAAAAGCTTAAGTAATTTTGAGACATTCTAACATTTTTGTTTAATGATAATACATTTATATATTGGAATATATTCATATATTTTTCTTTTGTTTAAAGTTAATGGTATGGATCCTGCAATACTGAGGCGTTTTCTTTCCCGGGTCCGCGGGTCTAAATAAGTTATTTGATGTTATTAAGTTTAGCTTAGAAACAAAATCAACACAGTGACATTGGGCTTTTTTAGCTTAAAACATGGCAACAAATATGACTGTATAAATTAATATTTGGTTTTAACAAAGAATTACTGTCTAGTTTTAAACTGAGTTGTCAGAAACAATCAAGAACTTTTCTCAGCACGTTTTCATATCATGCTTGAACAATACATAAATAAATAAAGGTCATGATAAAAATTACAGCTGGCTCGAAGATGAAGTTTTGCACACCTAAAATTGTATAAAGTATGAATGAACCTTTTTCATGTTTATTGAAAGTTTAAATGTGTTCTTATCCTTTCATTACGTATCTCGTGATTACAAGATGCAGAATATAAAACAGAATTCATGAAAAAAATCAAGGAATTTGATTCAGATTTATACAGCGTTGGATTTTTTTCCCTTTTATTTTATATTTTATACAATCCTTCTAGAGAATTTGAAGGCTGGTGATTTCTTCACTTTCATTTTATTTTTTGATTGCTGTCTTCTTGCTGTCAGATGTTATTCGTCTGTTTTTTAATTTTTGGAAATGTTGGTTGATTAGATTGCTAAACTTTCAGACACGATCCTGAGAAGCTTATAAAGGGTTTGATGGTTTATTATTATTATTATTATTATTATTATTATTATTATTATTATTGTTGTTGTTGTTGTTGTTGTTGTTGTTGCTACACCATGACGAGGTGGTAGACCTTAGAGGGATTTAATCATAATAAAAACGGAAGAGCGTATTCTTTGACCTGCCAAGAATCGTTTTAAAGGTCCCTGAGAGCTGTAAACTTTCTGAGAGCATTTTGCCTGTTTTATCAATTTAAATGCTCCCCTACATTGTTAAATGTTGCAACAATACAATGTGAAGTATAAAGAATACCTTTTAACATTTTAAAGCATGAAAAGGATGTGACAGAAAGAAAAGCCTCAGTACAATTTCGCTGTTGTAGGATTGTAGCAATTTATTTTATTACCAGTAACGGCGCACTGCACGATAGCGTGCAGTGAATACACTTGACTTGAGCATTCCTAGTTTTCATCCTCTTCCTCTGTACAGGTGCTGGTCATAAAATTAGAATATCATGACAAAGTTGATTTATTTCAGTAATTCCATTCAAAAACTGAAACTTGTATATTAGATTCATTCATTACACACAGACTGATGTATTTCAAATGTTTATTTCTTTTAATGTTGATGATTATAACTGACAACTAATGAAAGTCCCAAATTCAGTATCTCGGAAAATTAGAATATTGTGAAAAGGTTCAATATTGAAGACACCTGGTGCCACACTCTAATCAGCTAATTAACTCAAAACACCTGCAAAAGCCTTTAAATGGTCTCTCAGTCTAGTTCTGTAGGCTACACAATCATGGGGAAGACTGCTGACTTGACAGTTGTCAAAAAGACGACCATTGACACCTTGCACAAGGAGGGCAAGACACAAAAGGTCATTGCTAAAGAGGCTGGCTGTTCACAGAGCTCTGTGTCCAAGCACATTAATAGAGAGGCGAAGGGAAGGACAAGATGTGGTAGAAAAAAGTGTACAAGCAATAGGGATAACCGCACCCTGGAGAGGATTGGGAAACAAAACCCATTCAAAAATGTGGGGGAGATTCACAAAGAGTGGACTGCAGCTGGAGTCAGTGCTTCAAGAACCACCACACACAGACGTATGCAAGACATGGGTTTCAGCTGTCGGATTCCTTGTGTCAAGCCACTCTTGAACAAGACACAGCGTCAGAAGCGTCTCGCCTTTGGACTGCTGCTGAGTGGTCTAAAGTTATGTTCTCTGATGAAAGTAAATTTTGTATTTCCTTTGGAAATCAAGGTCCCAGAGTCTGAAGAAAGAGAGGAGAGGCACAGAATCCACGTTGCGTGAGGTCCAGTGTAAAGTTTCCACAGTCAGTGATGGTTTGGGGTGCCATGTCATCTGCTGGTGTTGGTCCATTGTGTTTTCTGAGGTCCAAGGTCAACGCAGCCGTCTACCAGGAAGTTTTAGAGCACTTCATGCTTCCTGCTGCTGACGAACTTTATGGAGATGCAGATTTCATTTTCCAACAGGACCTGGCACCTGCACACAGTGCCAAAGCTACCAGTACCTGGTTTAAGGACCATGGTATCCCTGTTCTTGATTGGCCAGCAAACTCGCCTGACCTTAACCCCATAGAAAATCTATGGGGTATTGTGAAGAGGAAGATGTAATACGCCAAACCCAACAATTCAGAAGAGCTGAAGGCCACTATCAGAGCAACATGGGCTCTCATAACACCTGAGCAGTGCCACAGACTGATCGACTCCATGCCACGCCGCATTGCTTCAGTAATCCAGGCCAAAGGAGCCCCAACTAAATATTGAGTGCTGTACATGCTCATACTTTTCATGTTCATACCTTTCAGTTGGCCAACATTTCTAAAAATCCTTTTTTTTGCATTGGTCTTAATTGATATTCTAATTTTCCGAGATACTGAATTTGGGACTTTCATTAGTTGTCAGTTATAATCATCAACATTAAAATAAATAAACATTTGAAATACATCAGTCTGTGTGTAATGAATGAATCTAATATACAAGTTTCACTTTTTGAATGGAATTACTGAAATAAATCAACTTTGTCATGATATTCTAATTTTATGACCAGCACCTGTATGTATAGTATTGGTTCGCTCAGAGGTTGATGCGCTTGCTGCTTCCTGAGCAGATCTTCTTTTCTCCACCCTAGCGGCCCGCTTCTTCTCTTCTTTCGTCGGCATCTTTTCGCATTAAAACTGATTAAGTCAGTGTTTTGTGTTGCAATTTCTTAGTACGTTCCCTTAATTTTTCACTAGATAGATAGATAGATAGATAGATAGATAGATAGATAGATAGATAGATAGATAGATAGATAGATAGATAGATAGATAGATAGATAGATAGATAGATAGATAGATAATGTTTGACTAAACGAACGTGTTGTTTGAGCCAGGCCCTGACGTTTCAAGACGCACACAAACTGACAATGCTTATGCGAGAATGATAATTTAAAAAAAAGCAGAGTGAGAAAATTTATTTAAAAAATTTTTCTAATGTGCATATCTGGTACATGAAATATTAACTTACTTTTAGTGTGGCAGCCAGCTTCTTTCGAAACTTGCAGCAATTTCGACACATTTCATCGGCAAATGGCAGTGCACAAGTGACGTAAATGTGTTCAAGTGCGCAAGTGCACACATGCACATTGTTCTCAATGACTGAAAAAACAGAACTACACTTGAATAAACTATGTTGATTTTACTAGAGATACCACAAACGTAGGAAAATCAACTTAATTTTGTCGTACTACCTACACTGAGTTTATTCCTTATAAATGTAAGTTAAACGAACACAACTGTATAGGAAATAAAAATTACCTTTATTAAGTAAATTTATGTTTTTTGGATTAGCATATTTTACTTTCACAAAGAAACACTTTTAACAGTGTAGATAGATCTGTTGTCATTTCCAAGTCTGACGCCTGTTAGAATGCTGCATCCAGTAAAATATGAAACACCTTATCTAGGTCAGACTTCAGCCTCTGATGTGCATCTCTGCAGGTTGCTTTCTTTTGCCCCATCACTTTTATGTACACACTTCTATCACCTCCCTGATGCCCATTGGCTAAATGATTGTGTTTTTACCTTTCTTCTAATCTGTTTTGACACATTCCAGTTGCCCTGATCTGCAGTGAAGACTGGGAGACTCCTTATTCTCAAAAGCTTCCCAAACTGAAGCACCTTCCTTTCATGCATTGCTTGTAAAGCTGAAGAAGTCGTTGTTTCGTTTGTGTTTATTAACATGTAAAACCAGAGTTTTACCACTTTTCAGACTTTAAGCTGATTTGTTTAACATACAATGTAGGTAATCTAGGGCGGCACGGTGGTGCAGTGGGTAGCGCTGCTGCCTCGCAGTTGGGGGACCTGGGTTCACTTCCCGGGTCCTCCCTGCGTGGAGTTTGCATGTTCTCCCCATGTCTGCGTGGGTTTCCTCCCACAGTCCAAAGACATGCAGGTTAGGTGGATTGGGGATTCTAAATTGGCCCTAGTGTGTGCTTGGTGTGTTTGTGTGTGTCCTGCGGTGGGTTGGCACCCTGCCCGGGATTGGTTCCTGCCTTGTGCCCTGTGTTGGCTGAGATTGGCTCCAGCAGACCCTCGTGACCCTGTGTTTGGATTCAGCGGGTTGGAAAATGGATGGATGGATAGGTAATCTATGTACATTTATTGAGGATTGATTTCATTTAATACACTTTTTTATTATTAATTCAACAAAATACACATTAGAAGAAATCAGAAAAGCTGGAGCGTTCAAGTGTGGAGAGCGGTAACACTTTACAAATACCAGTTGCTGGACTTTAACCTTGTTTCTCCCAGTTTATATACACTACCAGTCAAACATTTAGAAACGTCCAGGAATTTCCATAATATAATTTTGTAGTTACCTTCCATCCAAAATTAAAAAAAAACAAAATACTGTACAATAGACCAACATCTTTCTTGAGAAAGGATAAAGTGTGCTGCTATATGTTAGGAGAAGGGACAGGTTTAAATCACTCTAAGTTAGGTAAATAAGGAAAACATCCAAAGGTTAAGAGATTAGAATACTAAAGGCTACAAAATTCTGTTTCAATAATGTGTGACCTGTAGGGGAGCCAGTGGGCCCCCAAACCCTCCAACACACCGACACAAACACAGTCCCGGGATTGAATAACAATTTCTTTGAGCAAATACCTTCACATGTTATTTATAAATACAGCACAGGCACAATTCCTCTTATTCTCTCTTCCTTTCTCTCTTTCTTTTCTTCTTTCACTCCTCCTAGGTGAGGGTCGTCCAGCTCCTCTCCCAACTCCGACTTGCCTGGATGAGGTTGAGCGACTTCCTTTATGCCAAACCCAGGAGTACTTCTGGTGTTACTGCATTACAATTTGGAAGCACTTTGGAGTCAGGTGGAAGTACCTTAAAGTGGTTACGGTCTGTTCCCACAGCCCCCCCTAGAGGGACCCATTGAACCTAGCAGGGCTGTCTAACAGGACTGCAATTCCCAGCCTGCCTTGCTGGTGTCCATACAGGCACTGTAGCCCAGGAAGACTGCCACCTATTGTATTGGGAGAGCAAATACTCCATGTGATTGGACTCCCTTTCTCTTTCTGTTAAACTGGCCCCTTGGTCAGGTAATAAACCTGGAACACCAGCCCATGTTTGGTGTCCATGACAAACGGTTTTACTATTTAATCAAGTAACACACAAAGAAGATCTGATGATCAAGGGGGGATTTTAACTTTTTCAAAGTCCTCTTGGAAATTCGTAAGAAAAGGAAATGATACTCATGGCAAATAACAGTTTTCCACCCCGAAGCGAAAAACAGGGTAATACCTGTTAACTTTTTGCCTTTTCTAACAATAAAGATAGAATGAAGGAAACAGAAGTTATTGATACTTTGAGCAACACTGCTAACCACATGGTCACATTTTAAAAGTATCCAAATGTACACAATAACAAAGTCTTGTAACAAAGGTGCTATATAGGCGCCCAACCCAACACAGATTCACACTAGCGGCACACGTATAAAATAAATAAAGTTTTATTTTCTTCACCTGGGGGGCACATCTTCCCCGTAATCCCCACTGGCACAACACAGTCCCAAAATCGCACAAACACAAAACACACCTCTCTGGCACCACCACTCCTCCCAGGCAACCTCGTCCTCCTCCACCCGACTCTGGCTCCCGAGTGGTGGCCGCTGGCTCCTTTTATAGTCCACCCGGAAGTGCTCCAGGTGCTTGATTGCAGACATCTGGCTGCACTTCCGGGTGTGGTGAATATGCTGCCCAAACGGGCTCAGGTGTCCACCCTGGAGGTGCCTGCGGAAACCAAAAGGGCTGCACAAAACTCCAACCCCCATGAAGCCCTGGGGGAGTGCAAGGCACCGCTGCAACCCAGGGAGGCTGCCATCTAGCGTCCAGGGGGAGATACTGGGTTTCCTATCCTTGCTCCCCTGGAAGATGTGCTGCAGGCATGTCCCGGCTGGGCATGGGCCCTGCCACCTTCCACAGTCTTATACTTTGCCTAAAGGAGACTGTTTAATCCCAGCATTTTGGTTTCTCACACACGTCCCAGAAAGGCGTATGTTTGACTAATTGGCCAATTAATGTTAGCTTTAGTAAGCCGATTTAGGTTAATTGACACAGAGTGTGGGTTTGAGTGGGTGCACCACATGCAGGGTGAGCTCCAATCTTGTGCCCAGTGCTCTCAACAGCTCTGATCTGAATAAGCAGGTTCAGAAAATGGATGGGCACAAAATGAGGCACAGCAGCATAGTCTTTGAGGTATACTGTATATCCTAAGAATGAATGTGAAATTGTTTAGGTTTAGGAAGAATAATTGTTTTTCTAAGCTATTTAAATTTTAAATCGCATGCTGTTCCGTACTTTCACCTCCAACTATACTGTGACCTCAATAATGATAATATTAGCAGCTCATGAGTAAACAGAAAATGCTAGCCTTAGCATATTTTAAAGAAACATTTTAGCATCCGGTCATTAAGTTATCGTGTGGTTATTTATTTCCCTTCCTTTTTATTAATGCCGTGAAGAATATTATTCTAATTATATCAGCACAATCAGCAGTATTGCATGTCCAAGCTCATTTACATTAGCAGAAGCTTTGTCTTTCACACTGTGATACTAATTCAATGAGACATCAAACATTTAAATCGACCTAGGAAGTGGAGGTCAGGCAGTTCTGCCCTTCTACTCTAT
Organism: Erpetoichthys calabaricus; assembly: GCF_900747795.2. Taxonomy (NCBI): domain Eukaryota; kingdom Metazoa; phylum Chordata; class Cladistia; order Polypteriformes; family Polypteridae; genus Erpetoichthys; species Erpetoichthys calabaricus. Next base: position 34,453,487 of record NC_041410.2, read on the forward strand.
TAGAAGTGAAGCGTAATTGTGTTTGTCACTATTCGGATGACTAATAGTGCCGGGGTAGCTATCTGAGCACAAATGAACAGTACGCTAATACATTACTTTGCTCTATAATATCAATATGTGTTTAGTTCTGGGTAGGTGTGTCAGCCACATTTACTGGCCACTGTGTGAAGAACATATTGGGACTATCTATAGTTGAATTAAATATTTGTCTATAATATTTCAAAGTAAATATTCAGGAGATCTACACTGCAGTAAATATGTGCAGCTGTCTTTAATATTTAGAGTCATCTATTTGAATTTAGGGTTTGTTTATTGTATTTAAAAGTAAATATTCCCGAGATTTACACTGAGATTTAAACATGTAAATATGTATGAGGGAGAGTCAAGTTAAAGTTATAAAATGGAGTGAATTTTAACAAGACTGATCAAGTCATTTTTCAATGTCATCTCCACCCTTCTCAATGCACTTGCGCCACCTGCCTGGAAGTGCCAGAAGAATGAAAGGTTTTGTTTTGTCCTTTCAACCACTCGCGCCCCTGAGTTACTGTCACACACTGCATGCCGAGGGGTACTACAGTCACCAGTGCAAATTACTGTGACTGGCTGGAGACCAATGTGAAGCCTACTTTTCGATCCAAGCGGCAGGGAGTGCTGACTCAAGGAGTCCTTTTGCTGCAAGACAATGACACACACGCACACTGCTAAGAGCACCAAGGCTTGTCTGGAGAAACTGACGCTTGAGGTATTACCACATCTTCCTTATTCACCAGATTTGGCTCCAGATTTGGGATATCCTCCTTTTTGGACCACTAAAAAGACATATGGGTGGTTGTTGATTCAAGACAGATGACGATGTGAAGAAAGCAGTGCACAAATGATCTATATAAAATAAAAGCCAGGAGAAAAAAATCCTGGTTGTAACACAACCGGTGAGACCTAATGACAAAATATGTCATATGACCTCCTATATAACATATAGTATTATACTATATCATTATATTATATAGTTTACATTACTATATAATAGTATATATGTACTTTAAATTAAATAATACTATATAATATATACTATCTTTCTATTATAATAAAAAAATCTTGGGAGGCGAGACTTTTTATCTTTTGAAGAGAGACACTTTCACGTCCCACAAGACGAGACTTTGTGCCAAGAGATTTAACCAATCCTGAGGCCGGAAATAAAAGACAAAGAGTAGATGACAAAGTAGAACGTTGTAAAGAATTTAAAAACGTTGGCGCGATACACATGCAGAGCAGGTTAGAGATAATGGAAGTACAAAAATTCGAAAGTCTCAAAAAAATGATAATAAAGATCGCATTAGTGCAAGCAAATGGAAATTATTACTCGGTGAAATAACGGAATAGCGAAAAGAGATTGAATATATTGTTCGGATTGAAACTTTAAGTTGGAGACTTATAGATCATCTAATTCATGTTGCCATCAGGGAAAAATAGTGTTTCTTCCGAATGAAGCGAAGTATATCCGCGAGAATGAAAAGATTGGTTGTTTGGTGAAAGTGAAATCCCGCGAGAGAAAATTTCAAGAACCGCGGGACAAGATTTTATGCAAAGAGATTTGGAAAAGTCCCGCCCACATCTAAAACATTTACAACCATGCCGACGGTTCAATAATTTCTCATTTGTGTGAATGCTATTGTCAGACACATTTCATGTAGAGAGAAAAAAACAATATTCACTAACAGGCAGTTATACGTTGCGTTGTCACGATGTAATTCCAAAAACGGAATCAAAATTCAATGCGATATTGATGAAAAGGTAAAAGCAAAAAGAGATTGAATATATGGACTTAGGTGATATGACTGAAGTATGTAGATATTGTTTGGCTTTAAACTTTAAGTTGGAGAATTGCAGATTGTCTAATTCATGTTGCCATCAGGGAAAAGTAGTGTTTCTTCCCAATGAAGAGGTGTATCCGTGAGAATTAAAAGGGAGTCATTATACAGTTAAATGAGCACCTCAATAAACATGCTATTATTGATAAATTTCAATCAGGTTTTAGAACAAATCACAGCACAGAAACTGCACTCGTTAAAGTAGTAAATGACTTGCGGGTAAATGCAGACAGAGGCCATTTATCTGTTCTCATCCTCTTAGATCTAAGTGCCGCATTTGACACCATTGATCATAATATTCTTAAGAATCGCCTTAGTCAATGGGTGGGCCTCTCTGGCAGTGTCTTAAATTGGTTTGAATCATACCTGGCAGGGAGAAAATTCTTTGTTAGTTGTGGTAATTATAACTCAAAGACACATGATATTCTATATGGTGTTCCACAAGGCTCTATCCTGGGTCCACTGCTCTTCTCAATCTACATGCTTCCATTAGGTCAGATTATCTCAGAGCACAACGTGAGCTACCACAGCTATGCTGAGGACACACAGCTGTATTTATCAATAGCACCTGATGACCCCAAATCTCTTGATTCGCTAACACAATGTCTAACTTGTATCTCAGAATGGATGAATAGTAACTTTCTCAAATTAAATAAAGAAAAAACCGAAATCTTAGTGATTGGCAATAATGGATACAATGAGGCTATTAGAAATAAACTGGATGCATTAGGATTAAAAGTCAAATCGGAGGTAAAAAGCTTAGGGGTAACCGTTGATTGTAATCTGAATTTTAAATCGCATATTAATCAGATCACTAGGACAGCATTTTTTCACCTAAGAAACATAGCAAAAGTTAGACCTCTTATATCATCGAAAGATGCATAGAAATTAGTTCATGCGTTTGTTTTCAGTCAGCTAGATTACTGTAACGCACTCCTCTCAGGTCTACCCAAAAAAGACATCAATCGTTTGCAACTAGTGCAGAATGCAGCTGCTAGAATCCTTACCAGGAAAAGAAAATCCGAACACATTTTTCCAGTTTTGATGTCACTACACTGGTTACCTGTGTCATTCAGAATTGACTTTAAAATTCTGCTTATGGTTTATAAAGCTTTAAATAATCTCGCCCCGGCTTATATATCGGAATGTCTGACACCTTATATTCCAAATCGTAACCTCAGATCCTCAACTGAGTGTCTCCTTAGAATTCCAAGAGCAAAACTTAAAAGAAGTGGTGAGGCGGCCTTCTGCTGTTATGCACCTAAAATCTGGAATAGCCTGCCAGTAGGAATTCGCCAGGCTAATACAGTGGAGCACTTTAAAAAACTACTGAAAACACATTATTTTAACATGGCCTTCTTATAATTTCACTGTAATTTAATCCTGATACTCTGTATATCCAATTCATTATAATAACTATTCATTCAAAATCTGTACTAACCCCTACTCTCTCTTCTGTTTCCTTTTCCGGTGTCCTGTTGGTGGTGGCGTGTGCCACCACCATCTACCCAAAGCACCATGATGTTCCAACAATGATGGATGGATTAAAAGCCAGAAGTCTGTATGACCATCAGCATCAAGTGACTCCGTGAAAAACCCGAACTACAAAGAGGACTATTTCATTTATGTTAGGTAGAATGCCCAGAGGGGACTGGGCGGTCTCGTGGCCTGGAACCCCTACAGATTTTATTTTTTTCTCCAGCCTTCTGGAGTTTTTTTTTTGTTTTTTCTGTCCACCCTGGCCATCGGACCTTACTCCTTTCTATGTTAACTGATGTTGTCTTATTTTAATTTCTTATTTTGTCTTTTATTTTTCTTCTCTTCATTATGTAAAGCACTTTGAGCTACTTTTTGTATGAAAATGTGCTATATAAATAAATGTTGTTGTTGTTGTTAAAAGATTTGCTTTTGCGAGCGGCAGAGATGCAAAGTTGCTGGCATGTAGTGCAGGCAGGGAGGTTGGTGAGCGAAGAGAGCAGGGGGAGAAGCCCCCTAGTTATATTATATTGTCATTCTTCTTATACCTTTTGGGTTGAGCCACCACCTTTGAAATTTCTGTATATGTAACAGCTGTCCATTCTGGTTGTTCTCAGGACATCTGCTAACTTCTTAGTTATCTCTTCATCATCCTTCAGTACGTTTTATGTATTACATCTTTGTCTTTGTTGTTCACTTAACCTTTACCTGGTTTCCTGATATGCCTGAACAGGTTTCTGACATGTTTTAACCTGCTTCTAAGATGAATGCTAGGTTACCCTAAAATTATTCTTTTACACCCTGAATGTTGGGGAACCACCCACCTAACACAATAAACACAACAGAATACACATTGACATAAAGAAACTAAATAATCAACACTGCTAACATAAAATAGGAACACAATAAACATAAAAATAGCCCCAGCCAAGGAAGGAACCCTGGTTGAAATATAACTAAATGGACTAAATGGTCTCCTCTTGTTTGTTAAATATATTCTTATAGCAATAGCAGACAGTGTGGACACATTCATGAAAGAAAAGCACAAAATAACAGTACCCAAGCAAAACAAAGATCCTAAGATGGTGTCAAAATAATGTCATTGTCGTAATGATAGAAATTATGAAAAACATTAAAAGGACTGAAAAAAGGACGCCAAAACCCACATTCATCACAGTTCTAATCTTTTTAAAAGTGATATGGTGAGTGTGACCTTTTTAGGTCAAATACAATAAAGAAGAGTCCATTAATGTGGTGTTATCCCAGACCTCCATTAGTTGTCCTGATGAGATACAACATATGCAACATCAGCAGCTGAATGCCTGATAACGTCTAATGGACTAGTGAGACCCCACTTGGCATCCAGTATGCAGTGTTCATCTTCTGTTTACAAAAATTACAGAGCTGCTCTAGAAGCTCTCTTAAGAAGATCTGTCAAAGTCCATTGCAGAAGTAAAGAGAATGTCCTCCGACCGGCTAAGGAAATGAAACCCTCTTTGGACTTGATCTTAGAAGGATGGGAGATACCTAATCCAGGCTTTTAAAGTTCCTGAAGTCATTAATGAAAGTAAATTGAAGTCTTTAATTTACTGTAAATGATGATTATTCAAGGTCACTTGTTTAAATCAAAGTTCATTCAAGAGAGTATCAAGCAGACAAACCAAATAATACAATCAAAGTGAAAATGTTTAATACGTTTCTGGATGAAATACTAGGACAACATACCTCTTAGCTCACTAGCTGAGCCTGATATATAGAATTGTCTCCTCTCTTTTGTGAAACTTCTTACATTCTTATGAATGCCATGTTCATTTCTAATAAAGTGCTGTCAAACATATTTTAAGATGGACTAGCTTTCAGGATAATTAAAGGCAAGAGTGATGGAACTTTCATGAGCGTGAGATGAAGTGTTCCTTTAGCTATGCTGGTTCAGTTACATTTATCCCTTTTTTGTCAGAACTGTGGGAGAGAACAAAGAAGAAAATTTGGATCCAGGTGGGTATGAACTGTGACAAGAATAGCAACAATCTTTCGGGACAGTGTTTCTTAACCAGTGGGGCACAGACATGTTAATGATGGTTCGCTGCATGATTGTGCAGTAAAATTAGCCAATTTTGTCCAAGCACATATTCTGTGACATGTAATAGATGCTCCTATTTGGCCTACTGATTGTTGCAGTCTACAATGGACTGGCAACCACTTCAGGTTTTGTTCCTGTCTTAGGCCCTGTTTTAACTGGGGTAGGCTCCAGTAACCTCCAGCGATTCTGGTCTCGATTAAGCGAGTTAAAAATTGACATGACATAAGATTTATTGCAGTATTATTCGATCCAAGATGCAACCTATAAATTGATGCATCACAGAGAGTTGTTGTGTCTATGGCACAAAATTATAATAAACAATAGTAAAATTTGGACCTCCCGTCCTCGAAGAAGCGCCTCTCATGAAACACAAGGCTCCAGTTCACTCTAACAAAGGCTACTGCAATGTCCTTTACTAGCAGCTGAATTTGCCACAGCTCTGTTTCTCACAGATGTGTTGCATGGTTGTGCACCGATTGTAGCCCAATAACATGGCAGTGGAACCCTGCACCTCCAGTTCTTTGGTCATGTATGAGAATGTGTCACACTCGAAGTGAATGAGTTGTGTTTATGATGAAAATGTGCTTCACTGTGAGCAGAGGTCACCACGATTATTTTTCAGTCAGCAGTACTGCATGTCCATACAGCATTTGCTTTTTCCTGTAAGCTATTGTGTATAAATGTAATGACACTTGCCGTGAGAAGGACCAGAAACTGAATGAGGTAGCCTGTTGCTATAATTCTTGGGTCGTGTGTCACGTCATAAACTCTCAGTTAAGATCAAAATCAAGGTTCAAGGCCCAGTCGTTTTGAGATTTCTGTCGTGACAGGTGGACATTACTTGGCGTTTTACCTGTATAGATTCCCCGTGGTACCACCACCCTCCTTGTAACCTGTGAAGTCGTAGTTAAGGCTCTGGGTTTTGGACTTTAAACCCTAAGACTGTTCATGTAAATCCCACTACTGACACTATGTGATCATGAGAAAGTCGCTTTTCCTGTCTGTACTCCAATTGGAAAAACAAAACAAATGTTATGTAATATAATGTAAGAAATTGCATTTCTGAATATTGTATGTTGTCATGGATTAAGGCAGTGGTCTAAGACTCTGTTCCTGGAGGGCCACAGAGGCTGCAGGTTTTCATTCTAACCCTTTTCTTAATTGGTGACCAGTTTTTGCTGCTAATTAATTCCTTTTCATTTCATTTTAATTGACTTGTTTTTTAAGATTTCTACCCCTGAATTTCTTCACCATTCCTCTGAATTGCTTCATTTCTTTCTTTAAATGGCATTCAAACAGAAATGAAACATGAAGTGAGTGAGTCAGGGCCTCAAACTCCAACCACTTTCACTTCAACCAGTTGCTTAATTAGGCGCCGATTCTTGTTGTTTATTAAACCCGTTCTTTAATTCCATAGCTTGTTGCTGCTCTCATTGTGCAATAGCAGACATTTCCAAAATTGTTGATTTTATCTTTTCTAAGAGCAACTGTTGAAATGTTTTGGGGATCTGAGCAGATTAGCATTCCATAAGACCTTCACCTTTCTTTATTTTCAGAAATTGTATGATGGTCACAGGTCACAGGTCATGTTTTGGTTCATTTAGTATCTCATTCTTGTTTGGCTGCTAATTAAGTCAAGTCAAGTCAAGTTGGGGAGCATGCACTGGTACAGCGGGTTGCTGCACCCACCACATGACGAACCAGCCTGGGATCCTGGTTGGCAACCCCCCCAGGCAGAAACACGGTCCAGTCCCACCCTCTGGAAATGACCCTCTATGTGCCACAGCCAGGTATTACGTTGGTGACCCCTTGGCTTGGTGCAGCCACTCAGGTCCCCAACAATGAGGATTTTACAAGCTGGATCACCCTCGGGGGAAACGCGCCACATGGCCGTAGTGCCGTAACTGACGCTCCCTCACAATACAGGTAATGTGCCTCATTCAGGACTCTGTGAGCTAATTAAGGAAAAAGAAAACATTAAGGGGTCTGAGTCTTCAAGAGCAAGTCAATTAAAATCAATTCAAAAGAAGTTAATTAGCAGCAAAAGCAGGTCACTAATTAAGAAAAGGGTTAGAATGAAAACCTACAGCCGCTGCGGAGTTTGAGACCACTGGATTAAGGCATCAGCCAAATAATAATAAAGATTTTATACACATTAGTGCAGTTTTTTTTTAAATTAAACAAAGAAACCCTGATGAGCAGAGAAACAGTAAATATACCCACAAAAATATCTAATGTCTCTTTCCTGAATATTTATTTTTCTGGTTATACTTTAAACATGATCATTTTCAAATTTTATTACAATATATAACATATAAAAGTTTGAAGGAAGAGTTTTGGGGTCTTAAGTGATATCTTGCCAGACTAAGTTTAGCAGACAGACAGAAAAATGTAAATGTATTGTTTGTGAATGACAAGTGCAAAGAAACATGTTCATAGCTGATAATAGTATTTAATTTGTCACTCACAACAGTGTCTGACCTCTGTGTGTCCCAGCCCCTTCATCACCTTCACTGCTGCTGCAGTTAATTGTTATACCCAAGACTAAACGAATCTCAACTGGGCTCATAATGAATAGAGCCCATTACTCTCGACTCTGTATTGCTCATGAAGGTTCATCGGGAAGGCACATGCTCATCCCCCAACAGCTCTAAGTGACATGCAAAAGTGAATGTTCATTTTGTGAGGATATGTGAAGCTCTTATGAAAGTGTGAAGTTATTACTCTTTGAGCCCTCAAGCTCATTTAATCAATCAGTATAAAGTTACAGGATACACAGGCAGTCAAACTCTGTTGCCCCATATCCAAGTATCTTTCAACACATTAATTATTGTTAATGGAGAAACACTGTAGCAATTATACTTGTGTTTATTCTTTTCTTGAACCTAATTGTTCATTGTAGGGCTTTGACGAACTGGTAAAATCTGGTGCATTCAGGATCCAATTCTCTAGAGGGCGCTATTTCCTAATAAAGCACACTCATGCAGATGCCTACACCATCAATATAACCTGCATGTTTTTGGGATGTGAGTCTGGAGAACAGACTCTTTTAAACCAGACCTACTATACACTGGGCCAGGGGTCGGCAACCTTTCAGTGGTGTCGTGTTGATCCTATGTTACAATGTTATTCCACGTGCCGACATAATTCTACCAATTTTGTTAAATATAATATCAAAATCGGTCCGGTTATAATGGGGTCCAAAAGTATATATATATTCTACATACTGTATATAGAATTTATATTTTATTTATTTATATATATAAATTTATTTATTTATTATAACCGGATCTTACATTATTGCTCATTCAATATTTTAAAATACATAGGATCACATAAGAAAAGAATGTTTTGTCAATTTTTTTTAAAACTACATTCGGTGGCTTTATTTTTGGTTCCAATTATTTGACTAAAATAAGTAGGCCAGAAACAGCCCTTTTTATAACTTCACTTTCCTCATCAGAGTTTTTAAATGTGGACTGATGTTTAGTCTGATAATGTCTTTGTACACTTGACGTACGACACACGACACTTCACAGAATAGCACACACAGCACGATCCTGTTGTTGTACAAATCCATATTCATTCGTCTAAGAGTCTTGAAAAGAGCAAACATCAAGTTTTTGTCTTTTATGAGTCATTTTAGGGCAGTTTATCTCTTGTCACAGAAGGCTGGGGTTCTTACCCAGCCAGGACACCTGGAAGGACCAGAAGGTGGCATTTATATCTTCCGGGTCACGATGGGACAACCGCCCTGAGTTAGGAGAGGACCACGGGAGAGGAGCAAGGAGGTTCCAACCGGTTGGGACCCGTGGCCACCGCCAGGGGCCGCCTTAAGCCTCATGGAACCCAGGAAACGTTTACTTCTGCCAGACCCGGGAAGATGGAGGAAGAGCCTTCCAGGGACGCCTGGAGTGCTTCCGGTGCAAAGGGCAACACTTTCGTCACACCAGGAATGCTGCTGGAAGAACGTCACAAGGCACCTGGAGCACAACCGGGTAGAAATAAAAGTTGCCACCTCTCCTACAATCTAGGAGCTGGAATCGGGAGTGGGATCAGGACAAAGCTCCCGTGAGGAGAGGAAAGGCGGCCACGGACATTGAAAGAGAATCCCAGAAGAGGGGTGATTGGTGCTGGGAACACTGTGTGCTGTGTGGGACTTGATTTGCGTGCTTAGAAGATGTGGACTCTGACTGGTGGTGTCCGGGCAAGTCTCACACTGTATTATAATAAAAAAATGTTGAGTCAAGATGTGATCTTCTCGGAAGACATTTTGACGTCCCGTGAGACAAGGCAGTGAGACAAAAGGACAGCTGCTGTAAAGGCTTTTAAATGATCGACGCGCAGCACGACAAGCAGAACAAGCACCTCAGCAGCAGAAGAACAAAGCCAACAGCTGATCCGTCCACATCTCCTTAGTGTGCGTTCAGCTACCCCCTTCACAATGCGAGCGGCAGGGGGGGAGAGGGTGGGCGAGCGAAGCGAGCAGGGGGCAAAGCCCCCTAGTTACTTAATAATAACGGGGTTTGTTTTAACATACCATGGCCTGCACTGAGCATATGCTTTCCCTTTATATGTGAGTCGCATATGGAAACATAGGTGGGGACGTGGTGCGTGAACGCATGAGCTGTAATTAAACTATAATAACAACAGGTTGGTTTTAACGTTCCTTGGCCTTCACTGAACACATGGTTTCCATTTACATGTGAGTCGCATACACAAAACGTAGGTGAGGGCGCGAATGCATGCAACGTAATTAAAATATATTTTTTTTACTATATTTCAGTTCAATCAGAGTGCCATTGAAAATCGTTCTACGTGCTACCGTAGGTTGCCGACCCCTATACTGGGCCATAGTATTTCCAACAATACTTCATATTTCTTTTTAAGATGTTTTTGGTTAACAATCAAGTTCAGTTATCATATGCCATCAATCAGTTCTCTGAATTCACTTTGTACATTTCCTAGAGATTTGGAAGGAAACAGGTGCACCTGAAGGAAACTCATATAGATGTAGAGAGAACACATTCCTCTAACCTAGTGATTGGTCTGGGAATCCAAGGTGATTGGATGAAGAGAAAGGGAATAACAATAACTGCTGTGCACAGTACTGTCCAATTCCTGGTTAAATATAAGTGATATCTATTAAAATTATGAGTCATGAACGGTGTGTTACAGTTGGGTATCGTATTTATTTTGTGTCTTGTGGTTGTTAGTGTTATGTTTGAATTATTATTTTTCATGTTTTTATATATATATCTATCTAGTTTTGGTTACTATTTGTTTAATAATGTAATGTTTCTTCAATTAGGCTGCCATGTTGTGTGATTTGTATGTGGAGCTCCAGGAGGCAGGGCCACCCTGACTTCACACCTGCTGGGTCCTCTTTCTGCCTTTATATTCTCTGTCAGAAGTAGTGGTGCATTTGGATTGGATTAGGAGTTTGTGAGTACTGGATTGACTTTTTTGTAAGCTTTTCCTGTTTTTGTTTGTGGATCTTTCTCTTCTGTTCTTGCATTTCAGATTATGTATTGGGACTTGTTAGCCTCAGTTTTCCTCTTGTAGGCACATCCTTTTGAATTTGTTTGGCTTTATACCATTTTTACATTTCTTTTTCTATTGTTTAATAAATATCTTCATTTGTAAAGATTCTTCATTTAGAGTTTTATTTTGGGACTTCCTTTGAAATTTGATGTTTCAAAGCGAGCTCGTTCATTGTTAGGCCTATGTAGGCTGCTCCCTGCAGGCAGTAGTCTGGGAAAGTCACCCTCTTGTGGCAAACCTATTCTGGGCACATCAGTAAAGCTCCTTGCCTGCTTAATGGTCTTTTTGGTGGATTCACATCATTTTGTCATGTTTTTTACTTTTCTTTACAACAGTGAATACAAGTGATAATGGGATTGTTTTAGAACTAAACTAAAAGATCTTACATGTTGGACAGACAGCTGGGTAAATGAGTCTACGCTATGTGCATTTGATTTCCTTTCATGTATTTTCATTTTATTCCTGACTCTGTTGCACCAGCATGGCTTTTCCATCTGTTGCATAGTGGCTCCTATTCTGGATTTTTCAGGTTAAATCCTACAAATTTATGACAGTAGTCCCCCCAGTATCCACCGGAGGTATGTTCCTAACCCCTAGCAGGTAAGTAAAATCCACAGATAATACCAAACCCTGTTGTGGTTATCAGAGTGAATGACAGGCTGTTGCAGTAACAAATTTTTGGGGTGCCAACACAGCTGTTTCCATTTACTGGAAAAGGATAACAAAAACAATGCATGATGGGGTTTAAAAAGAGAAATGAAATGCTGCCCCATAACATTCAGGCTAGTACAGGTACAATAAAACAAGACATTATGACCAGGCTATTGGGCTCTTCTCCTTTGGTCACTTGTACCAGAAGTGATGTCTCCTTCCGGGCGGTTTCACTTTTATGGCCCAGAAACTGAAAGCTACACAGTCAGTTGCCCTCACTAGACAGTTTCTCTACACTGTGAAAGAAAATGAAAACAATGCAGTTAGCAGCAACACCCTCTTTTGGCTTGGGGTGGTTTGCACATACCTGGGAAATCTTAGAGGGTAACCCCCTGACACTGTATATACAGTCAATTCACGAGGGTTATGTTTCTGAAAAACCCAATGCATACAGAAACTGCATGTGGATACTGAAGAAGCATGATCCTATGGGAAAATAGGGTCAGGTTCCACTGAGATGCTGGCTTGTGGGGAGGACTGACATGGGGAGATAGGATCAGGTGGACAGGCCTGTCCTCACCTCTCACATTTCAGGGCTTGGTAATGATCCTCCCACAGGTTTATCTAACTTGTTATGACTTGTTACAACTTTTACTTCCTCTGTAGTCAAGTTTGAGAGGCTGTGATTGACCGTGGCAGCACTTGTGGTCCTCACTAAACCATCCAATTAATAGTAGTGAAAGGCAGTGTGTGCAAAGGACAGGAACTCAGAGCAAACCTAATGGCCTGCACTTACTGGAAATTCCTCGCTTGTGGGGAACAATTGCAAGCTGTGATCCTCATCACAAACAAGATTCAACAGCTTATCCTCACCACTTGAGGCCGGATAGACACGTCATTGCTGTTGTGTCATTGTGTCATTGCTCTGTGGCTAGGGATCTGCACTGGCAATCGGAAGGTTGCCGGTTCGAATCTCGTAAATGCCAAAAGGGACTCTGCTTTGTTGGGCCCTTGAGCAAGGTCCTTAACCTGCAATTGCTGAGCTCTTTGAGTAGTGAGAAAAGCGCTATATAAATGCAAAGAATTATTATTAGTATAGGCTTCTCAGAATTTTTTGTTCTACTATACATAGGCACTAGTAGAATGAAGGTATTGAGAAACGGGTTACACTTTAGTAGATGTCGATAAGTGAATCCATAGTAAGGTTTTAATGAATTAAACAAAATAAAAGTTATGTTTATAGTACCACAACAGTAGATAACTTTTACCCCACGGGTGCTAAAGTGTGACTAACAATGAAAAGGAGGATGATGTCAAAAACAATGGAAAATGGGATCATTCAGCAGGCAGGCACATGGTTAATTAATTCCATTTTATGAATTTTTAATTTTTGGATTTTTTTATTAAACATTTTCAAAATGCAGAATCTGAGGAGGGAACAACAACAACAACAGTTTATTTCTTGTATGACCCAAAGTCACACGTGGAATCCTTCAATGGGCTTTAACAGGCCCTGTTTTTTGAACACTGTCACCATCAATCAATTCAGTCCTGAGTATTGTGATATTAAGGAATGTGATTGTGTAAGTTGCAGAATTTCATCTGAAAACCTCTAGCTTTGTGTTCTTCAGTCAACAATAATAATCTGTATGGGAGCTAAGATATCTCTTCATTTATTTTCACGTCACTCTATAGAAGTAGAATACAGAGACTGCTTTAAGAAGCAAGGACAACAGTGATGTCAGACCAGTTAACTTTACTTTTCCATCAGGTAAGTCAGAAAGTAAAAGCTGTGAAAATTTCAAAGATTTAATAAATAAAAAGATCCGAACACGACAGAAATCACTGGGGTTACATCCAGCACTGCTGCATTTTCATTTAAAATCACAGATATTCATCTCTATTTTTGCCTTTCATTCATACTACTCTGGAAAATGCTCTCTAGAGCTGTATATTTCTGAAAACTCTGGCTCACTATGTGGATGGATGGATGAAAAGAGAGAGTTTTGAACACGCAGAGTGTAATCGTTCTCTGATTGGCTCATGCTTATTACACAGCTTTTCCCTGATTGGATCCTGCTCAGTACAACATCACATTCCCTTGTTGGTCAGTCTTCTTGGAAGAAAGCCATATTCTAATATAGAGGATATAGAGGAGTTGCTTTCTGTGATGCTGATTGTGTTGCTTACCTGTGTGCATCTAAATTGTTTAATATAGTTGGAACGCTGCATACATGACCAAAAGGCAAACAATTAACTAATAACAACAATTTACTGAACTCCTGCAAATTGGGACTAAAGTGCAACTTAATAAAATGAGCTCCTTCCCAGTCCATCTTGGCGGTGATCTCATCAGACCTGCCTCCACTGCAAAGAAACTTGGTGTCATTTTTGATTCCTCCCTTTCTTATTCCGCCCACATAAATCACATTTAGAAACTTTCTTTCTTTCACCTCCATAACATATCACTTGTTCGCTCCTTCCTCTCCTTTTCTAACACTGAGAAACTTGTCCATGCTTTTATCACATCCCGCATCGATTATTGTAAATCCCTACTGGCAGGTGCCCCTTCTAATCTTATATCACAGCTCCAGCTTATTCAAAACTCGGCTGCAAGAGTCCTGACATGGACAAGCAGCAGCGAGCACATCACACCCACCCTGCTTCGCCTTCACTGGCTCCCTGTGTCCTACAGAATTGAATATAAAATTCTACTAATAACCTACAAAGCCTTAAACGACCTTGCGCCAAACTACATCAGTGACTTTCTCCATCACCATGTGCCTGTCTGCCCACTAAGGTCCTCTGATTCTGGCAATCTTGATGGGCCCCACACTAATCTACACTCCATGGGTGACAGGGCCTTCAGCTGTATAGCGGCCAGACCCTGGGATGACCTACCGAAATAAATCAGGTCTGCTGACTCCATGAATTCTTTTAAAAAACAACTCAAAACTAATCTGTTCAGGAAGGCGTTTAGCTCTACTTGACTTTATTACCTTTCTCTCAGTTTACCTTTATGTCAAGATGCTCATGTAACCTGTATGTGTGTGTGCTAGACCATCAATTATGTTGTCTGTTATGCTTTTCTCTGAATTTACTATCTTACTCTTCTTTATTTATTTATCTGGTTTAGTACAATGCTATGTACTGTATATCTTGCTGTTCTTTCTTAAACTCTGTGAAGTGCCTTGAGCATGGGAAAGGTGCTTTATAAATAAAATGGATTATTTTTATTATTATTATTATTAATTTATTTCTTATATAACCCACAAATTATACTATTACTTACCCAGAGAGTTTGGACACGTCATTATTGTTATTGTTTACATCCCTCCTCGGGTGGATGTGGAGATAGCAAGTGACATCATCCATTCCGCTGTTGTTAAATTACAAACGCAGCACCCCGAGGCACTTGTGCTAATCGCTGGAGACTTTAACCATGACAAAACATTACCGGCCTTCTCCCAGTATGTCAATTGTAACACCCGGGGAAATAGGACTATTGACCTACTGTATGCAAACGTTAAAGATGCATACAGCGCCACCCCACTGCCTGCGCTTGGGAAAGCAGATCATAACCTGGTTCTGCTTCAGCCTCACTGCAAACCAAGAGTGAGGGAGCTACCTACAACCACACGCTCATTCAGGAGGTGGTCTCCTGAGGCAGAGCAGGCTCTGAGAGACTGCTTTGGAACTATGGAGGTTGTTGACTGCACTACCGACTACATCAACTTCTGTATGGGCATTGTAGTTCCAGTAAGAACAGTACGCTGTTTAACAGGGCGCTGAGCAGGCTTCTGTCAATCATGGAGAATCCACTGCATCCACTAAACAGTATCATCTCCAGACAGAGGAGCAGCTTCAGCAACAGACTGCTGTCACTGTCCTGCTCCACTGACAGACTGAGGAGATCGTTCCTCCCCCACACTATGCGACTCTTCAATTCCACTCGGGGGGGTAAACGTTAACATTATACAAAGTTACTGTCTGTTATACCTGCATTTTTATCACTCTTTAATTTAATATTGTTTTTTATCAGTATGCTGTTGCTGGAGTATGTGAATTTCCCCTTGGGATTAATAAAGTATCTATCTATCTATCTATCTATCTATCTATCTATCTATCTATCTATCTATCTATCTATCTATCTATCTATCTATCTATCTATCTATCTATCTATCTATCTATCTATCTATCTAAATCACACAAGAAGTGCAGCAATGGGCTTTAACAGGTCCTGTTTTTTGAGAGCCCCCAAGCCTTGACGCCCTAAGAAGACAAGAAAAAAATATCTCCCAAAAAATAAAAGTTCCTTGTAGGGACAAAAAATGGAAGAAATATTGTGAAAGGCAATCCATAGAGAGACCCCTTTCCAGGTAGGCTGGGCATGCAATGAATGTCAAAAAATGGAATAAATACAACACACAAAACAGAACACAAGTAAATCCTCTTGACAGAGCTAGATGGCCAGTCTATCATGACCAATTCTGGACTACAACACAACAGTACAAACTACAAGATACAATGCAAGAATAGATTATACCACTCACTAAATGCAGAACTATCACATATGAGGATTCAGATTTGTCCTGGAGACTTCGGCCAACAAGCCACCTCCCCTCTACAGTCATATGAAAAAGTTTGGGAACCCCTCTTAATTCTTTGGATTTTTGTTTATCATTGGCTGAGCTTTCAAAGTAGCAACTTCCTTTTAATATATGGCATGCCTTATGGAAACAGTAGTATTTCAGCAGTGACATTACCTTTATTGTATTAACAGAAAATATGCAATATGCATTATAACAAAATTAGACAGTTGCATAAATGTGGGCACCCCAACAGAGATATTACATCAATACTTAGTTGAGCCTCCTTTTGCAAATATAACAGCCATCTAGACGCCTCCTATAGCCTTTGATGAGTGTCTGGATTCTGGATGGAGGTATTTTTGACCATTCTTCCATACAAAATCTCTCCAGTTCAGTTAAATTTGATGGTTGCTGAGCATGGACAGCCTACTTCAAATCATCCCATAGATTTTCGATGATATTCAAGTCAGGGGACTGTGACAGCCATTCCAGAACATTGTACTTCTCCCTCTGCATGAATGCTTTTGTAAATTTCGAACTGTGTTTTGGGTCATTGTCTTGTTGGAATATCCAACCCCTCCGTAACTTTAACTTTGTGGCTGATGCTTGAACATTATCCTGATGAATTTATTGATATTGGGTTGAATTCATCCGACCCTCAACTTTAACAAGGGCGCCAGTCCCTGAACTAGCCACACAGCCCCACATCATGATGGAACCTCCACCAAATTTAACAGTAGGTAGCAGGTGTTTTTCTTGGAATGCGGTGTTCTTCTTCCACCATGCAAAGCACTTTTTGTTATGACCAAATAACTCCATTTTTGTCTCATCAGTCCAGGGCACTTTGATCCAAAATGAATCTGGCTTGTCTAAATAAGCATTTGCGTACAACAAGCGACTCTGTTTGTGGTGTGAGTGCAGAAAGGGCTTCTTTCTCATCACCCTGCCATACAGATGTTCTTTGTGTAAATTGCGATGAATTGTAGAACGATGTACAGATACACCATCTGCAGCAAGATGTTCTTGCAGGTCTTTGGAGGTGATCTGTGGGTTGTCTGTAACCATTCTCACAATCCTGCACATATGCCACTCCTGTATTTTTCTTGGCCTGCCAGACCTGCTGGGTTTAACAGCAACTGTGCCTGTGGCCTTCCATTTCCTGATTACATTCTTTACAGTTGAAACTGACAGTTTAAACCTCTGAGGTAGCTTTTTGTAGCCTTCCACTAAACCATGATACTCAACAATCTTTGTTTTCAGATCTTTTGAGAGTTGCTTTGAGGATCCCCATGCTGTCACTCTTCAGAGGAGAGTCAAAGGGAAGCACAACTTGCAACTGACCACCTTAAATACCTTTATATCTCATGATTGGACACACCTGTCTATGAAGTTCAAGGCTTAACAAGCTGATCCAACCAATTTGGTGTTGCAAGTAATCAGTATTGAGCAGTGACATGCATTCAAATCAGCAAAATTACAAGGGGACCCAAATTTTTGCACAGCAAGTTTTCACATTTGATTTAATTTCATACAACTAAATACTGCTTCACTAAAAATCTTTGTTTGGAAAACACCCCAGTACTCAGATGTTCCTAGAAAATGAAAGACATACTGCTGTTATCTGTTTTGTTGAAAGTAGAGTCAATTATTATGCAGGCTGAGAGGGGTTCTCAAACTTTTTCATATGACTGTATTGGTCATTCCACAGCTGAGTCAGTGTCTGGCCGTCGAATCTGATGAAAGGACCCTTCAAGCTGATGATTCCAGTGCTCTTTTATCAGAGATGACGAATCACGACAGTTTTCAATAAATCCCATAGCTAGTAGTGTAAGCATCACTTCAAGGAGGACACCTTCTTGCTTCTGCCAATGCGCTCATTACCCAGAGCAGGCGAACGGTTGAATCATATGCATTTTCGGCCATTTTAGTGTAGATGAAGATACTTTGCTAAATAATAGTCGCTTAATAATACATTTTTTAACGTAAACGTATTACTAATCTAAATTAATCTGCTCTAGTGATAATACAGGCCTTATGCTAATAATAAATATACAACTAAAATGAGAATGCTCTTCTTAGAGAGTTGCTTGTGGCTGGGCTTCACAATGAAAACTGGCAGTATTTCATATTTGAGCGTACAATTAACAACTAAAATATAAATGCAAGTTTCATTAGATTATCAATTTGATTCCTTAAATAACCCCCATATCTTCTGGAATAGTAGCTGTTGGGTTTGTCAAATACTTTGTTAAAATAGCGACTCTAAATTAACTGTCAGTCTCGAGAAGTGAATGAACCATGGCTTTGTCATCTCTGCTATGATTATCTGCAGAGGACCGAAGATTGACAGAGAAATAACAGGTGCTAAATTGTAGCTTCAGGCAGTGAGCGTTAACGGGGGATTCGGAATAAAGAAAAGGATCCTTCTTCCTAACTAATGGGGTTGGCATGTCCAGTAAAGAATGCAATAGTAATTGATTTTGAAAACAATTAAGATGCAACTGAATGTATTTTTCACTTCTTTAATTAACTCTTGATATTAGAATGTTCGTTGCACTTGATCTGGAATGTGGGCATACATTCTAAATTCACATTTAATCACTCACAAGATACAGTGTGTGTATGCTATTTTAAAAATAACGTTTATTTAATGTCCCATTGCAATTTCCCATATGGAAATCATTTTTCCATACTACAGTGCAAAGTGTGCCCCTCCAGCTAGTAAATGTAATTTTCCTGTGTTAAGTAAATTCTAACTCAACTAAAGGTCTATAAAATTATGCAAGTGTGATGAATAAAAGACTTCTGGGTCAGTAATGGAAGCTAGAAGAACACATTAACTATTTAAAAAATTCCATATATGCACAGTGCCTGTAAAAAGTATTCAATTTATAGCCCTGAAACATTGCACAGCTGAAAGAGCTCTGCATGGAGTTGGGGGATTAACGTTCTTCCAGTTGATGTCAGAGACTGCGAGACGATTCTAGGAAATGATGACCTGAGGAGGTAACGGCAGCTATTAGAGCCGAGGGTGAACTTATTTTTTTTACTACAGAAGGGAATGGCTTATCTGTTCATTTTTTTCAGTGAATAAATTCCTGCAAAAGTGCTATTTAATGACATCACATTTATTCAAAGATGATCAAATCTTTATATGCCCACATATGTTAAAATGGGGTATATTTACATTTGTCAGACCATTGTATGATAATTTAGGGTGGAAACCAGGTCGTCTTATTTAGTGACAGTAGTCAAACAAACAAAACAGTGCCTGTCGATGTGGGTAACCTAGCCCTAGCTTTGGGCTCTCAGAAAAATTAAAGTTAAACAGTCTGATCAGAGTTCCGACTAGCGGCAGCTTGCTTCAGTCAAAAGACGTCATCTTCTGGGAATCCGATGGCTTTATTTTCATAGTGTGGAAGGGGCAGAGTCAAGTCCCCTCATGTGGTGGAGTCAGGTGCCCTCAAGGGGTGGATTCTCGGAGAGAAATTAGCGGGGTGCCCTCTCCTGGTCTGGCGGGTCTTTACATACCTTAACAGAGCCATTGAGGAGCTCCTCACAAACATCCTCATTTCTTTAGTGTTAATACTGAAAATAGTTTATTTTGTATCTATATGGAGAGTTTGACATTAGTAGTGAAAATGGGCAAAGCTGAAGTGTGTTTTAAAAGCACTGCAAACATTTTAGAGCAGGGGCTACTTAAGTACATTTACTAGTCAGTTGCTGTTATTTGAAATACTTTCTTTAGTTTAAATAAGTCTTACAAAAGTACCTTAATAACGATCATTTAACAATGTAGTTAAGCTAATTCTTTTTTATACTACAACATTCTTGATTTATATTCAACGGTTTTTACAATACAATCTAACCTTTTATTTCCCTTTTTAATTGCTGCGGCAAGAATGTGGTGTCAACTTAAACCCCTAAAATGCTCACTAAGTTAGTAAATCACACACACTCCTAAATCCCAAAAATTAAGTGATTTGGGTTCTAGATTGTTCTGATTGTATGGGTGGTTACCTACCAGGTAACGCTTGTGGTTGGTCAGCAAGTCAGCTAACATCCGCCACGGTGCCCTCATTTCAGTTGCGAGAAACAGATCATAGAATGGTTGAAATAGTTTACTGTCAAGTAATGCAAAGAGTACACGACACGTGTTTCGCCCTAATTCTGGTAGGTAACCAACCATACAATCAGATTGTGACACAGACTACGAATGCAATGAATGTAATTACCTCGATCTACATGCTATCAAATGAATAAACCACACGCCGTGGCGCAATGTTAGAGGCTTCGCCGTTGACGTCCGAGGTTCAATTCCCCGAGAGGGGGGTGCAGTGAGTGTGTACGCCTGATGAGCCCAGAATTAGGGCGAAACACGTGTCGCGTACTCTTTGCATTATTTGACAGTAAACTATTTCAACCATTCTATGATCTGCTTCTCGCAACTGAAATGAGGGCACCGTGGCAGATGTTAGCTGACTTGCTGACCAACCACAAGCGTTACCTGGTAGGTAACCACCCATACAATCAGATTGTGACACAGACTACGAATGCAATGAATATATATATATATATTTCATGTGTATCTCCCAGTTTTTGCTCACAAGTTTATTTGCTATTTTACTGAAAGGATAGCTCTATACATGGTTTTGGAGATTTTCTAGATGAAGGTATCTGAATTTTTCATCACTTTTCTAATTTAATGCTTTTTTTATGTTTGTTTCCACCAGTGCTATCTTGAATCCAGACGAGTGCTGCTATTTTGTGCTGTTCGGGCTCCTGTATCCAAGGGAACATCCCAGCATTCCATAAGAGATATGACACTGAAGACGTCTGAATTCGTGACCGGTTTACTTGTCATCCTAAACGATGCTGTGACATCTGACTTTAGAATCCCAAGCCTCGTTTCTGTGCTTTATTCCTCACAGTTTATTCAGTTTTTTGATTCCATTTTTTGACTCTGTGCTTTCTGATTCCCATCTTGTGCTGTGTATTTGGATGATTCGGTTGGCTTGATCTTCTGCCTGTTTCCAACTATGTATTTCTCCCTATCACTTTTCTTCTCAGTGCCCTCATCAATAAAACAATATAAATGAGAGAGATTTCAATTTTTGATTTTTAATAAATCTGCAAACCATTCTGAACACCTGGTTTCACTTTGTCATTATGGATGATTAAGTATTTATTGAAGGGCAGAAATTGCAAATTTATCCATTTAAAATGAAATCTACAACACGACACGGTATGCCGAAAGTAGCTTCCTGAATCCACTGTATGTAAAAACGTGTTGCATCCATTTAAGAGTGGTACAAATTCTTTAACAGTGGTGACTGTAACAAATGACTTTAATGTTAGATGGGAAATTAGAAGTTAAACATTCACATTTAAGCTGAAAAGGAAAGGTTCAATATTTTAAATAATACACATAGTTTAGAAAAAAATCAGAATACAAAAGAATATCATTCCATAAAGTTAACACAGATTGATAGTCAACTCTCTGAAATTTGAAGAAAGTGGAAGATATGAAGATATGTGACATACAGTATCATTGCCACCTAGTGGGAGAACAGCAATAAAAAGCTGACATATTTGCCAATGACACCTCCTCATTAAAGAGACGCTGAGGAGACAGCTTGATGATAGGCTACATTTCTGCTCCCAATAAATATATTTATTCATTCATTTTTAAGAGAATAATTAGAAAGTGAAGAGTTAGGACTATGGTACAACCCATGAACCTTGCTGAAAAAAAACTCCAAACACTGGTGAATATAATGAAAAGCAGAGCAAAATAGGAAAATTGTACAATCAGAACACCATATTTAGAACAAGAAGACACTGATGACATGTTCTTATCAACAATAAAGATGAAATGGTCAAAGAAGAATATAAAACAAAGTAGAGGGATAGCCAACTTAGTCAAAAAATCCAGACAGCAGGTGCAATGCTAGAAAACATAAATGATAATGAACTATCGAGAACACTTGAAAAGGCCAAAGGCTCTTTAAAATGGTAATTTGTGGAAAGGTGACATACGAGGTCCGACACGAAAAAATGAGATTGTGCCTGTAACTTTTTATATTTAACAAATTAAGACAATTAACTATCATCATTTCTGAGTTGACACACAGCTGCATCTGAGGTTCAAAGCAATTCATTTTCTGAAATGTTGTTGAGGATCTCCATCATTTTTGCTTTCATGTCTTTTACCGACAAAAAAATGGCTTCCATTGTGCCATTCAAAAACGTAAGCACAAGACATGCACTCATCACCATAAGCCTCATTCAATAATTGAACTGAAGTTTCCTTCACGGATTTCTTCAGTTTCACAAGAAGCTTGATGTTAACTTGCTGTTCATTCTTGTACTCCGAGGGTAAGAAAACATCTACAGTCGTGACCAAAAGTTTTGAGAATGACTCAAGTATTGGTTTTCACAAAGTTTGCTGCTTCAGTATTTTTAGATCTTTTTGTCAGATATTTATATGGTTTACTGAAGTATACTTACAAACATTTCATAAGTTTCAAAGGCTTTTATTGACAATTAAATGAAGTTTATGCCAAGAGTCAATATTTGTAGTGTCGGCCATTCTTTTTCAAGACCTCTGCGATTCTCCCTGGCATGCTGTCTGTCAATCAACCTCTGGGCCAAAAACTGGCTGATGTCAACCCATTCTTGACATAATCAATGCTTGGAGTTTGTCAGAATTGATGGGTTTTTGTTTGTCCACCCACCTCTTGAGGATTGACCACAAGTTCTCAATGAACTTGGTGACCAACAATGCCTTTTCCAGCATGATGGAGCACCGGGCCATAAGGCAAAAGTGATAACTAAGTGGCTCAGGG
Source organism: Erpetoichthys calabaricus (assembly GCF_900747795.2). Classification (NCBI taxonomy): domain Eukaryota; kingdom Metazoa; phylum Chordata; class Cladistia; order Polypteriformes; family Polypteridae; genus Erpetoichthys; species Erpetoichthys calabaricus. The sequence goes on from NC_041410.2 coordinate 34,476,546, forward strand.
AATAAAACATCGAACGTTTGAGTCCATGGCCAGGACACTCCCCAGACCTTAATCCCATTGGGAACTTGTGGTCAGTCTTCAAGAGGTTTGTGTCTTTCTTATGGCAAACTATTATAGAGGGTGACATGGCAGAAAGGAAAAGAACAGCAGTGATATCTGCTGACCATCAAGCGAATTGTTGAGGCCACTCATAGCAAGAAGAAGAAGACCAGCAGCTCTATCTGCTGAATGTCAAGTACAGGATACAGGATGCACATGTGACAAAGAGAGATAAGTGCCTGTGCAAACTGGCCTATGCTCCTGTCCTCACAAAAAACTGACCGCTATGCTCGTAAAATACAGTGCTACATGTCATGGTGGCATGAAAAAGAACTCCAGTGGTGACATCAAACACAGGAGGTGCTTGAGTGATGAAGAACGACAAGAGGTAAGCTTGAATAAAGATCCACTGGGTGTCTGGCTCATCGACATGTTCAACATACTCCACAACACAAAATGCAGGAATGACTACGAGGAGATTGTTAAATATTTCCAACTTCCATCCATATGAAAACATTACATCAATGTTTGGTTGAGGAGCACAACCTTTGAAAGTTAGATAGGCAATGTCCTCACTATCATGCATTATTTTTTCATAAAGAAAAGAAATGAATATGTGGCCAAAATGAAAATGTTCAGCTTGATCTGAGGACCTTGTGTTGTTTAGTTTCTGATGATATTGTTCTCTTCATTCAATAATCATTTAATTTCGCATTCTCTGTTAATATCATCTATTTAACTATTATTCAGTTTTGATGTATGTTATACTGTTCTGAAGTGTTTCATGTATTTTCGTGGGTAGATCCCCCAGAGGCAAGGCCACCCTCCTATCACCATTACGGGGCTGCCCCCCACCCACACCCCGCCCTATAAAGGCAGCCTGGGAAGTGAAGTTTCTTCACAGTTCATTTAATTGTGCTCTGGTGTTGGTGGTGTGTAAGTATTGTTCTCTTTATGATTTCCAATTTATTTATTTTTTTGGCTTTTGACCTTTTCGGCTCTGGATTCTTATGGTTGCCTGTGGTAACTTCTCTTTTGCTGTTTGGAACTTTTTGTTGTAATTTTCCGTTTCATTTACAAAATCATCCTTTATAAAGATCTCCTGTGGACTTGCTCTATACAAGTCAGGGGTTAACGGTGATCCTCTCTCTTGTGGGACATTTTCAGTTTGTTTTGGGACTTTATAGAATACTAGCTGTGTAAGTCCAAGTTGTAAAAAGCCAGAGGTCCTAGAAACTATTGAAATCATCAGAAAAAAACAATTGAAATGTACAGATGTCAGGTAATTGAAAAGAACTACACTGGGCATCTCTCTTCTAGGAGGTTTTTTTTTGCCGACTTGCTCACATTGCTTGTGCATTAGCAGCCGGAGGAAAAGTAAAAGTGATACCGTTGTGCCGATGTTAGTGGATAAGCGACTTTGTCTTTTTTTGAGGTTTTGTTTTGCCGACTTGCTCACCTTGCTTGTGCATTAGCGGCAGGAAGAAAACTAAAAGGGATACCGTTGTGCCGATGATAGTGGCTAAGCGACTTTGTCTTTCTTTGGAGGTTTCGGTTTTAGTGACATGCTGGCCTCGCTTGTGTTATTAGTAGCAAAGCGACTTTGTCTTTCCTATGAGGTTTCGTTTTGCTGATGTGATTGCATCGCTTATGCATTAGCAGCGGGAGGAAAAATAAAAGGGATACCATTGTGCCGATGTTAGCGGCTAAGCGACTTTGTCTTTCTTTGGAGGTTTCATTTTGCTGACATGCTCGCCCCACTTGTGTTATTAGTGGCTAAGCAAGTTTTCTGTTTCCGCGGAGGTGGAGCCCTTAACCCGACTCCACCTCTCACTTCCGGGCCGGACAGACACACACACACTTCCACGCATAGATGTTTATATATAAGATATTTTTGAACTTTAAGAATGAATTTGTTCTGTGTAAGCTGAAGCCAGCCACTCCAATGGAAGCTGGGCTGCTTTTCAGTGCACCCCTTCTGGGCAGGCTGGTGGGATTCTTCCCTGCTTCATGTCCTCTGGAAACCCTACCTGTGTACAGGGTCCCTTTCCGGCATACACATAAAGTCAAAGCAGCCAAAACAGTTAATTTAGGGCTTGTGTTTTTTTTTTTCTTCTCAAATAAACCGACTGATTGCCACAAGATAGTTTGCTTCTAAAGCAATTTAGTTTTTTTTTTGTTTTGATCCCCTTTGCCTCTGGTTACTTTGGTGAACTTACCATTTACTGACCTGGCGTATCTTGGCTTCTCTTTCAGATCACTCCTTAAAAGTTTCTCATCACTTTTATAAAGAAATAATTTCACATTTGATTATTTACTTAAGAATGACATACAATCATTTGCAGAAGCCCAACACAATGCCTGTAATGCAGTAAATCAGAGACAATAGAGCATTTCATGAGCAGTGAGATGATTTACAGTATACCACCATACACCATGTTTGGAATTCCTTTACTGTTTTCATATTCTGCTTGTCTGTATTTTATTTTTACCATCTTTATACAACAGCTCAAATTTCCAATTTATTTATGTATGTTAGAGTTAATAATAGTTCAAGTGAAAGTTCCCCATGGCTTCCTGTGACCTGCTTGTGGAGCACACTGTAAGAACAGCGGCAGAGACTGCCAGGCCGTGTGTGCCATTCTTGTCTTTTAGATAGAAAACGAGCTTCATTACTCAATGGCATCAATCCTTCATGTTTCCGGAGCATTGCATTCATCAGCAAAATTAAAAAAGTGTCAGTTCCTCGATGATTTGTATTCTTTCATCAAAAAACACACACCTTTGGCATATTTCAATTTGCATATTCTTAGGATGTAATAATAACTCACTGGGTGACCTAAGTCTATAAAGAGACTAGAGCAGATTAGTCCCCCTAACACGTTATTTAATACAAATATTAAAGAATGGGCTGGTCAGAAATGATAAGAAGTTTCAAGTGAGCAACATCTTCACTTACATTTAATGAATCATTTACACTCTACAATTGGCCTTGGGTTGAAAATTTTGATGGCTATATTTGAAACATTGCAATTCACCTCGGGGACTTGTACTTGTATCTAGAGGCTTTAGTGGACTGCCTAAGGGGTAAATACCGTACTTCTAAGAGTGTCATTAAATATGCAGCATTCTACTTCTTTCACATCTGTAAGAGCCACGTCAGCAGTACCTGGTGAAATAACCAGTGATAATAAACGTACTGTAGGTGGCAACTGACAGCAATTAGGCTTCTGCAAGAATATCACAAAGCATCTAGAAAAACGGGAAGCTGGAAATGCTGACATAAACTAAAAATCATTTTTGAAATTTTTGTATTGCATTGCACTCCAAAAATAATCAGATCATGTTTTCTAAGTGATTAAGAAGTGGGCAATGACTTGTCTCAAAGACTATCACCCTATAGCGCTCACTCAGACTCACACAGTGTCATCATGAAGTTGTGGGTCAGAACTTCATGATAGTCGAATTTTGCACATCGCATGACCCTCTCCAGTTTGCTTACCACCTGAACCATTCCGGTGAGAGATGCCATATCATCTTCTCTTCGTCTGGCCGTGTCCCATCTGAACAAAGGAGACACTTATGGGAGAATGTTTTTCATTGACTCCAGTTCAGCTTTAAACACCATCATCTCCCAAACGCTCATAGGGAAGTTGGGTCTGCTAGGCTTCAATACATCCCTGTGCCACTAAATCCTGGATTTTCTGACAACTCCAGTGCAATCACGCTGAGCATTAGTGACCCCCAGGGCCCTGTACTCAGCCTACTTCTGCTCGTTCTGCTGATTCATGACTGTGTACAGCTCTGACACCATCATTAAGCTTGCATTTGTGGATGACACAGTGATGGTGGGTCTCATCAGCAATGAAGGACAACAGTTCTAACATCCTTATTAAGGTTGTGTTTGCGGATGACACAAGGATGGTGGGTCATATCAGCAATGGGGATGGGTCACCTTACAGAATAGGAGGTATGACTATTAGCGGACTGGTTCACATGCAACAGTCCTTGTCTTAATGTGGACAAGATGAAAGAGATGATTGTTGACATGATTAAGGCCCATTCTATCCACACTCCGCTGCACATCGAGGGCTCTGCAGTTGTTGAAGAGCAGCAAATTGTTTGGTGTGCACCTGGCAGCTGAACTTACTTGGTCCATTAACACCAGCACCACAGCCAGGAAAGCAGAGCAGAATCTCCACTTTCCTTTGGCAGCTAGAGAAGGCAAGCCTACAGCTACCCATTCTAACCACATTCTATGTGGGCCATCATCAAGAGCTGCATCACTGCCTGGTTTGTTAACTGCAGCATCTCGGACCGTAAGGTCCGGCAACAGATAGTACACACCGCAGAAAAGATCACTGGGACCTCTCTGCCATCCATTAATGACATTTTTATAAAGCATTGCATCCACCAAGCCTATAGCATTAGGAAGGACCACTCTCACCCCTCCAACAGTCTCTTTATCAAACTTCTATCTGGGAGAAGGTTTTGTAACATCCAAACCAGTTGTGCCAGGTTCTGCAGCAGCTTCTACTCCTCAGTTGTCCAGACTCTCAACTCTGTGCTGCCCCACCGCCCTTTGATCTGCTCCTAGTAGTGAATTTATATGCATTATATTTGTTACAGTTGTTACTACTACTGTTTTTTTTATTATTAGTTGTTGTTATTATTTATTACTATTTATTTCAAATTATTATATATTCACCTGGTATTTATTTACATAGTACAGTATAGTTCCTTATCTGTCGTGCACTTGTCCTGTGTCTATGTACACTTTGCACTGTACTCCTGGGGGATGTACTTTATGTCACTGTATGCTGCAATATGGTGTATGGATGGTATGACAATAAAGCCACTTGACTTGACTTGATGAATGCCAATTCAAAAGTTTCATGGAGCCTTGTTCAGGTACTCTTAAGGATCCCCACAATGTATTTTATCAAACTCAACAGCAACCTTCTGGTTGAATGAAATCCTATATTTCCTGGTCACAACGAGTGCAAGGAGGGCTTAATCCCCACCCCCCCTCCAACAGCATCCTCTACCAGTACCCAGGGACCCTGACAACTCCCAAGCACCCCTGCAGTTGTCCAAATGCTACCAGAAGACCAAGGCGGATGGAACTATTACCAGCCTCTGACTTCTGCTGGCCCATCCATTATATTTCTCCACCTGGGCAAAAAGTTGTTTCTTCATCTAGCCAGCCAACCCATCTCTCCTTCTGCTCTGGGCTCCCGTCCGGGTAAAAAACTTTCCACCTTCCCGGCTAGGATGCCTGTTTTCACTCTTGGACATCTACACTATGTAATTTTTACAGACATAATTTCTAGGCACAGTTTGGTGATCTGAGAACCAAATCTCTGTGGATAATGTGGTCCTGTTGGCTTCATCTGGTCGTGACCTCAGAAACACACTTGGGCAGTTTGACAAGGGGTGTGAAGCAGCCAGAATGAGGATCAGCATCTCTAACTCTGAAGTCATGGTTCTCTGAGGATGGAATACCCCCTGCAAGTTAGGGAAAAGATGGTGCCTCAAGCATAGAAGCTGGCCGTGCTTACATATGAGGGAAGAATGGAGGAGGAGATCAACATGCGGACATTTTACTGGTCAGTTGTGGTAAAGAGATGGTTGAATTGAAAGGCAAAGCTCTCAATTTACCGGTTGAAGTGCATTCCTACCCTCACCTAGGATCATGAGCTTTGGGTAGTGATCGAAAGAACTGGATCTCAGATACGAGTGTGTCTGAGCCCAGCCTTAGAGATGTGGTGAGGAGTGAAGACATTCTGGTAGAGCCACTACTCCTCCACATCGAAAAGAGCCATTTGAGGTGGTTTGGCCATAACCTTGGGGCAGATGGAGAAATTATATCTCTCCGCTGGCCTTGGAACACCTTGTAACCCTTGGGAGGAATTGGAGGAGGTGGCGGTGAAAAGGAACATCTGAGCATCTTTGCTCAGACTGCTGCCCCCTCAACCTGGACACAGATAAGCAGCAGAAAATGTATATATGTATGGAGAAATGGATGGTAGATAGAAGAGCTAGCAGTTTAGCAGTTTAACTAGGATAAAGCATAGGCAAAGGCCACCTGCTTTTCTAAACCTAAATTTTCCTGCTACAAGAAGAAGCTGACAAAAAGGGATCAGGAGATGAATCCTTGAACATATAAAAAGTCAAAACCAAAAGTTGCAGAGATTTGTAGTCAAAAATCAGAACTGTGCTCTCCTCAATTTTCTCGTATACTGAGTTAGAGGAAAAGATTATCAGAATCACTTCCAGTTGTGCAATATTTCTTATATATCATATATCTTTGTTTCTCAGCATAAGTACTTGATAATATCGATACAAAATCATTTATCTCTAGTTTATAATTAAACCTTATATTAAAATGAATTTTTCGCACTTAGATGAGGTCAAAAATGGAGTGGAATTTTTACATGATTACTTATACATTACGCAGATTATGTGCAAAGTAAAAAGAGTTATAGTCACCTAAAATCACAGAAAAAGTGTTAGCATTATATAATAGTTGTTGCAATAAATTGCTGTAGGTAAAACTGCATTTAGCTACATTTAATTATGATAATGATGACAGAAATAAAAACAAAATATCATAAAATTTAATTTATTGCCAAGAACATGATGGGAATGTAGCAGCTTATTGCTCCCATTTCATGTTTATATTTATATGGCATGTTCAACGTTTACATGTTATTGTTAAACTGATGACGTATAAATTACAATAAAATTGATAATAGTTATTGAAAGAAAGTGCATTATATTGAATATAGTTTTTCATAATGAGTACACATTTATATTTCCATGATACAAAAAATTTGTGTGGTTGTTTATAAAAAAAAATACTACTTCCATTCAAGTAATTTTTCTCAAATTTCATATCTGTTTGCCTTTCATCATTATAAATATCTATACAAAAGTTGAATCATCCATCTGTAATTATAACCATAGTTTACTTGAACATTCACAAAAGTATTCAGTTAAAGTACCGCTTCCGGTTGCTGGAAGTGGCCCAAAAGTTGACAGGATTCCTTATTTTTGATATAAAGCAGGTGTACAAAATCTCCTTGATCAAGGTCAAAGTGTTTTGAGTTATCGTGTTTACACACAGACAGACTCACAGATGGACATAATTTCCAAAATGGTATTTTTGGACTCAGGAAGGTCTAAAACATCAAGATCCATCAAAATCTTGAGGTCGAATTTTTTCACGATTCCTATACTTTCTGTATACTATGTATATGAGAGAGTAAAAAGGGCCTACTACAGTTCATAAATCAAACATCTCCAGAAGAGGTAAGCACACTACAAACTACTACCAACAATTTCAAATGTCAATGAACAAGCAGTGCTGGCTTTTATAGCATCGTGCCATTGATGTGACATGATGTGACTTCCAGGGGTATACCGTAGCAATCAAGACCTACGTCCTGGCAACAGCTACTCAAAATGATGGCGCCAATGCATAACCAAAACGTCTCTCTCTCTCTCTGATCCCTAGCTAGTGGCTAGAGGTGATGGTTGGCCATGTAACCAGTATGCTGCTGTGTGCCCCACAGGATTTTAGACTTTCTTCATGATGTTTTTCCATGCTTTACTGTCTATGGCAATGGTCCTGGCCTGGTTCAGGTCAAGTCATTGAATATTCAGATCTTCCTCCACTTGCTTTCCCCATGTTTTCTTAGGAGCAGTCCATTGTATCCTCCATTAGGTGGGTCTCCAATTCTTGAGGAGTCTGTCTGTGTCCATTCTCCATATGTGGAGAAACCACTTCAGCCTCCACTGCTGGATTTGTTACATCAATAGTTAGTTGCTGTTGACATCTTGCCCGGATGGTTTCATTGGTGACACGATCATGAAATGAGACTCTCATGATCTGTGGCATTTTGAATACCAGGAGTTTGTTCAGATCCAGCTTCAGTGACACCCATGTTTCTGATCCATAAAGGAGGATTGGCAAAATCAGTGTCCAGAAGAGACGAAATTTGGTATTCAAAAAGAAATGGCAGCACCAATAAATAAAGAGAGTGGTGCCACAGTAAAACACATAATGATAATAGCTATTAACATAATCCTAGAAACAATAACTTATTAAAAAAATACAAGGAGATTCACTGATGTCCAGACCTTTCTAAGATGTCAAAATGACCTTAAAACAAATTTTACATAGAGCAAAAAATAATAATTTTGTCTGAATCATAACAACTTTGTTCTCATTATGAATAGACTAAATAAGCAATGACATAAAGGTATGAAATCTGAAGCAACCATATTTGAGTGTGCAATGAACATGAAAAGGTAGAGTGGGGGAACAGCAGTGTCATATAATACAAGCAAAGTATGTCCAATAAATAGCTGCACCTCATACCGTGAAACTCATTATTTGCTTAAAGGCTGCAAAGAAAGACATGCATTGATGTGGCATGGTGCTCTTAGAAGACTGGATGGATAAAAGTGGAGGTCTTACATCATATCAGGACTGGAATACCTACCACGTGTTGGGAATGAAACATCTGAAAGTGGGATGACAAAAGATTTTTTTATATGTGTTGGGTTTGTTTACATTTTACCACATTCAAATTTCAAGGAGAAGTTCATTCACCTGGTGTACCATACAGTGTTGCTTCCTGCTTAGCACCCAATGCTGCCAGGATAGTCAGTGGATCCGTGTAGCCTGATGGATGGCTGAAAGGTCAAGGAGTTGCATAATGTATCACATGACAAAGATCGAAGATTAAAGAGAAGTGCATTCAAACGAACACCACAATGAAAAATGAACACCATCACAGGTGGCACAGTGGTAGTGCTGCTGTTTTCCAGTAAGGAGACTGTGGAAGGTTGTGGGTTCGGTTCCTCCCTGTGTGGATAGCGCTTTGAGTACTGAGAAAAGTGCTATATAAATGTAATGAATTATTAATGATCTGTGCTATGTAGTTGAAGCTGATATTTCAACGTTTTTGAAATATGCCTACATGAAATATTGGTAATACTAGGCCCTTAACCTGCAATTGCTCCGTCCTGGGTATGAAGTAAATCTGCATCCAGTCCTGCATGCAAACCAGCTTGAATGTGGTAGACTGAATGGTCTCCTCTCATTGGAAATCTAAAGAACCTTTATATGATAATCACCATGAAAAAAAACACTTTAAAGGTTAAAGATTATACATTTGAAATAATATTTGAAAAATAACACATTCAAATTAGAATATAGTGAGAATACTCCCAAATCCAAAATAATTGTCCGAACAACAATTCTTCCCATTGATCTCCCAAACGTGATACAAACCTTGATGACCTGCTTTGCTTTCCTCAGTGATGACTTTCTGAAGTGTTTGTGTTTGATGGTTCATTAACATAAAAACACATCAGGTAATTATTCCTATGGTTTGTTGAAAAGAAAATGAACTCCTTGGGGAATGTATTTTTTTAAACGTAATTAGTCTATGCATGTCAAGGTCTCAAACTCATTGAAGGCATGCAGACTTAGGCATTGATGAAGTCAGCAGATGATGTGCCATTTGACTGACCCTGGGACTATAAGCAATATTAGGGTCACAGCAAAACTGTTCAATGTAAGCGAGTTAAATATTATGATGTTGAAAAGCAGAAGAGCTTCTCTTACCTCAGCGTAACATTATTTAAATGTATAAATGACGGGCACACTTAATGTAGCATCACATGGCTCTTACTTTACTTAGTGTTTATATTTCTATGGCTATATTTTGTCAGATCACAATCAGAATCAGAATTCAGAATTCACTTTATTGGCTAGTCTCACTAACGTGTAATAGGAATTTGTCTTAGTAGTTTAAGAGAAAGTTAAATTCACAGAAGCTTAATTTGAATAGAATAGAATAGAATAGAATAAAAATTACACCTAGTTACTTAGATAATAGTATAATCCTTTACCCCCCTGAAAGGTAAATCATAATAGAACTTTCTCAGCTTATCCATATTACTAACCGAGAATGCTAAACCGGATGATGGACGCAGGCACATCCGGCAATGGGCCGTAGCTGCAAAAAGACGTACTGCGCAGGCGCAAAAAGAGTCCGCGAGAGTCGGCTGAGGAGCCGAGAAAGGCGGACAAAAGAGGGCGAGAGAGGCGGATGAGGGGCCGCGAGAGGCGGACAAGACCACAGAAAAAAGGAGTGAGCACAGGAAAAATGGAGAAATGAGGCACAAAGAGCACCGAAAAAAGGAAAAGGCACATAAAAAAGTATTCAAACGCAAGCAAAGCACAAAACACATTGCACACGAAACTAGACCCAAAAAAAAAAAAAAAAAAAAAAAGAGGCTCGCGCACAACAGCAAGGCACCCCCCCCTACAGGCACCGGACGGGACACACACCAAGAGGGGGATTCAACAAGCCCATGGAACACAAAAAAAAGAACACAAAACCACCCCACAGACCCTACAAGCAAGGGACGGGACACACACAAAGAGGGGGATTCAACAACACACAGTAACACAAAAAGAAAGAAGACGCTCGCGCGACAACAATCCTCAAATCATACACACACATCCATAAGAAGTGACACCCAAAGCCACATATTCTAAAGTGAACGTCAACACCTTCACACTAGACAGCATAGGTGTCAGCATAGGTGGATCTCCTTACAATAAAGCACTATTAACCGTTCAACTGCAGAAAAGGAAACATATTAACAGTGACTACAATCCTCCTTATTACTTATCCATATTTCGCATGCTGAGAAAGAAACAAGTCATGAATACACGGTCACGGGTACAAAACGAAAAGGAAATGATAACAGGAACAAACACACGAACACAAAAGAAACAACAAAATAGACGGCTATGCAGCATAGGTGGATCTCATTACAATAAGGCACTATTAACCGTTCAACCGCAGAAAAGGCTCCATATTAACAGTGAGTGCAATACTCCTTATTACTTATCCATATTTCTAAAAGAAAAAATGTCTCGACTCCAAAAACGCAAAGCTCAACTAAAGCTTCTAACTAACGATGTACCTAAAAGTAAAAACTTTATGAACTGCATTAGATCCTACAATAGTTCATTTGCTTTTGCATATACCGGAGTAAATATCAGGCCACCAAAAGGCAATGGCCCATACTGCTTTCGCATATGTGCACAAATACTGCATCGCATTGGAACAGTGCACCCTGAAACAAATCAACAACGCAAATATGCACAAATCTACATCCTAGATCCACATGACGCAATCTATCAATCAAAGTGCTGCATCGCAACAGGCACGGATTCAAAACGAAACACCTCCCGTCTCAGACATACGTTAATGGCAGCGAAGGCTACAACGGGCTTCTCACACAGCACAGGCAAATCGATTACAGCTCCAAAACAACACGTCCCAAATACTACACATGCAACAACGCGCCTCTCAAACGGCACAAGGAAAACATACACCAGGAAAATTCATTCGGATTAATGAATGTCATTTGCAATCATTGTCATTCAGTTCACTTCCCTGAAGAAACAACTGGCAATACAAGTTATACATTTACACGTTGTTGTCAAAAGGGTCAAATTACACTGCCTTCTTTACATTCATATCCTGAATATCTACAGAAGCTTCTAACTAACGATGTACCTGAAAGTGAAATCTTTATCAACTACATTAGATCCTACAAATCGGTATTCACTATGAACATTAACGGTGGCACTGCACGTGACATCCGTCTTGAAAAAATGTTGTTTATTGATGAATGTTCAATGGCATGAAGTCACTTACTCAACACCATTCATAAACTTCTACAAACGTTTAGGAATAATAATATTCGATTTGGAGGAAAGGTACTTTTATGAGGAGGAGATTTTAGACAGTGATTAGCTATTCTTCCAGAAGCCATGCACTCAGCTATTGTTCAGTGCACCTTAAAATACGCAGACAATTGGCATTGCTTTCAAAAGATACAGTTAGTAAAAAAGATACGATGTCCAGAACCAGATCATAACAATTGCTTATTACAACTGGGAGATGGTACACTCACCAATACAGATGGACTTCAGCCACATATTATTACAATTCCTCAAGCCTTTATCTGCGATGACTTAGTTACAGACAGATTTGGAACAGCAATCTCATTAGACCAAATGCCCCTTTTAACACAACGCACTATATTATGTCCAAAAAATATTAATGTGGAAAACATAAATACCCAAGTCATTCCATTGCTTCCTGAAGAGACACAACTCTTTCTAAGCTCTGACAAACTTGACTCTGATCACAACAATAACCATCTTAAATGACCTTACAAGTTCTGAGCTGGAATTACCTTTTACACTTAAACGGCGTGTACAAAGAAATTTTCAAATAAACCTTTACACTGTGCCACACACTTTATTGTTTGCTTTCTATTTGCATCATCTACACCGTCACACTATTCTATATCTCATTCATACATCACGCTCTTTGTCATTCCCAACACCAGGGGTTGGCAAGCGAAGCGAGCAGGGGGCGGAGCCCCCTAGTCTGTAATAACAGAATGTTAATTAGCCAGTTGGTGTTGCAGTGGTAGCGCGGCTGCCTCGCAGTTAGGAGACCTGGGTTCACTTCCCTGGTCCTCCCTGCGTGGAGTTTGCATGTTCTCCCCGTGTCTGTGTGGGTTTCCTCCGGGTGCTCCGGTTTCGTACCACAGTCTAAACACATGCAGGTTAGGTGCATTGGCAATCCTAAATTGTCCCTAGTGCGTGTTTGGTGTGTGTGTCCAGTGGTGGGCTGGCACCCTGCCCAGGGTTTGTTCCTGACTTGCACCCTGTGCTGGCTGGGATTGGCCCCCTGTGTTAGGATATAGCGGGTTGGACGATGACTGACTGACTAATTAGCCAGTTAGGACCATAGCCTTTTTACTTGAAACATGCTTACGCCATTAGCGGGTATCCTTCAATAAGAGTGCGCACAAAAAGCTTCAAAAGGGTGACCTCAATTGGGCGCAGCGAATAAAGGCAAGCATAAATAAAGGCGAGCTTCAAAAGGGTGACCTCAATTGAGCAAATGTTTTAATATTCTTGCTTTCGCCTTTTTATACGTTCAATCATTGCCTTTATCTAATAAATGTTCTGTAATAATTTTGTTGCGTTTGCCTTTATTTGCTGTGCCCAATTGAGGTCGCCCTTTTGAAGCTCGCCTTTTTGTGCACACCCTTATTGAATAGAACCCCATTAGCGTCGTACTTACAGACTAGATTGGTTATGCGCAGCAGAAGAATACGCAGTAACGTGGCGTATGAGTGAGGGAGTTGACAAACTAGTTTGGTTGTGCGTGGAGGAAGTTTTCAGTTTATGTTGCTTTGTTAGACATTGTAAAGAGATCAGAAGGAATAAAGGTAAGGAATTTTTTTACACTTATTTTTTGTCATTTTTTCTGTTACTACAGTACAGTGTATTTACTGTATGTCCTTTTCCTTTTTCTGTGGCTTAGTTGTGGTTTTATGTTCTAGATTATGATTTTGCAAATGCATTAGAATAGGTAAGTGACTTAGGCTACGGTGTGTTTCGACTTACACCAAAATTCGGGTTACATCACTGTTGTAGGAATGGAACTGTGTTGTAACCCGAGGACCCCCTGTACAACAAGGGTATACATTTTTCTCACTGTATGAACACATAACCATATGACCTGGAAGTGTAGGATAGCAACATAAACAAAGGTAACAAGATATGGAAGCCTTAAACAGAAACATCTGTGACCACTAGCCTTGTCCGAACAGGAAGCCCACCAGAAGGATGTCGCCACCCAGTGTACTGGGAGAGTACATGGCATTGGGAAGCAGTGTCCCCCTGCTCATCTTATATATAGACATCTACGTGTTGAAGTGTGTGTGTGTCTTTCCGGCCCGGAAGTGTGAGGTGGAGTTGGGGTAAGGGCTCCACCTCCGAGGAAGCAGAAAACTCGCTTAGCTGCTAATAACACAAGCAGGGCCAGCACATCAGCAAAATGAAACCTCAGAAGAAAGACAAAGTCGCTTAGCCGCTAAAATCGGTAAAACTGTATCCCTTTTACTTTTCCTCCCTCCGCCAATGCACAAGCGATACGAGCACGTCGGCAAAACAAATCCTCGTAGGAGAGAGATGCCCAGAGTTTTCTTTTCAATTTCCTGACATCTCCACATTTCAGTTTTTTTACAGCACGGGCTTACACAGGTAGTCCATTATAATGGCTTCCCAACTGCAACTTCTTTGTGTACAGCTCTTGTTGTTAGGCAAATGAAAATTACTCCATACCTCTTGACTAAGCTTCATACTCTTTTTACTTGAAAAGGTCCAAAATAATCAACTCCAACATTGGTGAAATGTGGCTGGTCAGGGAGTAGATGATTTTCTGGCAAATCTGCAAGTGGAAAGGTACCACTAATCAACCTGGTAATCATCTGCCCACACCCTTCAGTTATAAACGCCTCCCGGCCTGGTAGGGAACCATCCATCCTGACCAGGGTGGCAGCCAATCCATGCCATCTATTACACTGCACTTACACTCACTGGCCTCTTTATTAGGTACACCTTGCTAGTACCAGGTTGGACCCCTTTTTGCCTTCAAAACTGCATTAATTCTTAGTGACATTGATTCAACAAGGTGCTGGAAACATTCCTCAGAAATTTTAGTCCATATTGACATGACAGCATCACGCAGTTGCTGCAGATTTGTCGACTGAATATCCATGATGTGAATTTCCCGTTCCGGCACATCCCAAAGGTGCTCTATTGGATTGAGATCTGGTGACTGTGGAGGCCATTTGAGTCCAGTGAACTCCTTGTCAGGTTCAAGAAACCAGTTTGAGATGATTTGAGCTGTGTGACATGGCACGTTATCCTGCTGGATGTACACATCAGAAGATGGGTACACTACCATCATGAAGGGATGGACATGATCAGCAAAAGTACTCAGGTAGGCTGTGGCATTTAAACAATGTTCATTTGGTACTAAGGGGCCCACAGAGTGTCAAGAAAATATCCCCCACACCATTACAACACCACCACCAGCCTGAACCATTGATACAAGGCAGGATGCTTTCATGTTGCTGACACCAAATTCTGACCCTACCATCTGAATGTTGCAGCTGAAATTGAGATTGTCCAATTTTGGTGAGCCTGTGTGAATTTTACCCTCAGTTGCCTGTTTTCAATTGACAGGAGTAGCACCCACTGTGGTCTCCTGCTGCTGTAGCCCATCTGCTTCAAGGTTCAACATGTTGTGCATTCAGAGATGGTCTTCTGCACACTTCACTTATAACAAGTGGTTATTTGAGTTACTCTTGACTTTCTATCAGCTTGAACCAGTCTGGCCATTCTCGTCTGAACTATGGGATCAACAAGGTACTTTCGCCCAGAGAACTGCCACTCACTGGATATTTTCCCTTTTTCAAACCACTCTCTGTAAACCCAAGGGATGGTTGAGTGTAAAAATCCCAGTAGATCAGCCCGTCTGGCACCAACAACCAGGCCACGTTCAGAGTCATGTCAGTCCCCTTTATTTGCCATTATGATGCTCGGTTTGAACTTCAGCAGGTCAAGGTCTACATTGAGTGGCTGCCATGCGATTGGCTGATTAGAAATTTGCGTTAACAAGCAGTTGAACAGGTGTACCTAATAAAGTGGCCAGTGAGTATATGTAGGAATATTCTAGCAAGGCCCCTCCACAATTCTCATGCCTTTTAGACACAATGAGTTTGTGTCTTGCACTGGTAAGCACACTTGAAATGTCCGCTTCATTTAAAATTTCAATTTATGCCGTTAATAATAGTTTGAAATAGACAAGCAGTCAGTTATTGATATGATACAAATAAATGAAAAGAACTAGAACACTTTTTTTTTTTACTTAATTTCTATTATTACTGACAAAATCATCCCCCTGATGATTATCTTAAGAAAAGACAAGATAAAAGTTTACACGGCTTTGTGTCTGAAGTAATATAATTTAGTGAAATATTGATGTCTCATTGCCCCACAGCAGCCAGAAAGCCTTTGTTTTCACTTTGCCGTAATCCCAACTAGGCATTCATTCCAGTCCATGGGGGAGCATTCTGTGCACAAAGCAAAGCGGCACATGTTTAACAAATGTGGCAAAGTACACTTTACCGAGACACAATACTTTTAGGATTCTGGTAATACTGACAGTTTCATGTTCCTTGCAGCAAAAGTTCAAACTTGCGCGGGTCTTCACATGGTAAGTTGAACTCTGAAAAATTAAATATTTATGCTAATTGTAGAGAAACTTCCCACAGAAGACAATCAGATGAAACCAACCTGCCAACTCTGCTGTCATTATTAGAAGGCAAACTACTGAGAGGCAGATATCAAAGCGTCCTTTTTGATTTACTGTGTTCTATACGGGCTCACAGAGCTCGGCGCTCCTTTAACAATATTTATAATGAAGGGATGGCATCAGGAGATTGTCAGCCTAGATTACCAGGCAAGGCTTCTTGCGCTTCGCTCCTCTGCCTCGGGCCTTTTCTAAATGTACCTGATTCTCAGTTCTACAACACAAAGCCAAACTGAGCTTGAAAGCCGAGAGATGGCTAATGAAGTTTGCATATTCCCAAGAACAAAAGCACACAATGTCGAAGAAAAAGGGAACACTGTGATTAAACACGGATGGCACAGTAGGCGGGAAGGAATAAAATTTTTAAGACGTCAAGCTTTGACTTTAAGTTTACTCGCTCATTTGCATTGCGTATAAAAAGAGGAACAAAACACCGCCATGAGCGTTTCTTCATCGCTTGCCAGAGAGGTACAAAGCCAGCTTGCTGGCTGTCACTCTTTCAGACCCAAATGATCACCTTACTGCCACTGAATAGAATCTCGATAATAACCCTCTTGTCCGTTTGTAGTGGGGCTACTTTGTTTCGGAACTGACTGATCTTTTGTCTGCTGAGTTAATAAGCTGTGTTACCTTTGCTCACTCCGTGTGATGTGACGGCTAGATGAGGAGTTTGCCGTCGGCCTTATCAATTCCTTATAAAACCTGCTTTATTCAAAATTATGCTTGCTAACGGTTCTGAAAATGGCAGGTCTCATCATTTGAAGTATAAACTTCATGGTAAAGAAACAGGTACAAATACCATTAAATTACAGACCATACAACTCAACTCATCCTCACATCAGTACGACTATCAGTATGTGCTATCCATAACTGATGACCAAGCATGGAGGCTACAGAGAGGAAAACCCACAAGAACCAAAGGAGCAGCCCTTGAGTACTTATGGCATGTGCTTACCAACTTTGTGATGTCCTCTGTCACTTGTTCAGTCTGTCCCAAAAGGCTCCAGAAAGTGCCAGTCTGTCACTTGTTCAGTCTGTCCCAAAAGGCTCCAGAAAGTGCCACTGCTGTGGAAAGCATCCAGCATTACTCCATTTCCAGAGAAGGTAGACGCCTCTTCACCTAATGACTTCAGACTAGTGGCCCTCACGTCCCCACATGACAAAGACCTTCAAGTACTCGACTATCTGAGTCCTCTTGTGAGAGACCACTTGGTCTCACTTCAGTTTTCTTATCAGACAAACAAGGTTATGGAAGATGCAATTATCTGTCTTCTCCACAAGGCTAAACAAAGCAGGAAGCACGGTGAGGATTATGTTGTTTGATTCCTCCACTGCTTTCAGTACCACACAGCCATCGCTGCTAATGTGTAAACTCAGACATACTGCATACAGGTGGATAAGCCTATGGTGTCCTGGATAATGGACTATTGAGTGGGAGACCGTGTTACAAATGTGCGCTTAGGAGGCAGCCAGCAAGCCCAGAGGTGAGTAAAAGTTCATGAGACAAAGGGGTTGTTTTGGGTATTAACACCTCTCTCCTTTTCCCATCAGAATTCAAGAAGAAAAATAATAAACCAACGCATTCCCAAAATGGCTCCTCTTCCCATACATCATCTCCGCTTCTGACTATCGCTGACGACGTCACTTCAGGATACGTTCTCATACTGCACAGCCGATGATGTCACTCCCGGGTGCACCTTAATGACATCACTTCTGGTTTCCTTTTGATGACGTCATTTCCGGTCCCACAGTTATGACATCATTTCCACCAATACTTCCTTCCAGTTGCCATTTTGTATAAATACTACCTTTCAATGTTTTGTATCATCATCTGTTATGCTTTTGATCACCATCTTTTCAAACATTTGTAAAGAAGATCGCTGGACATTATACAGGAACAATTCCCCAACTCTTATTTTTGTCTCTAAGATTATTTATTTCTACAACTGTAACTGATGAGGATGTGAGCAACACTGGGGCACCACAAGGAACAGACCTGTCGGCTTTCCTCTTCACCTTGTACACCTCAGACTATAAATAAAGGGTGACCCACCGAGACAACTGCATTAGGTGGTGAAGAGAAAAATGATCAAATCTGGTACTCACATTTACAGAAGATGCTGAAAGTGATCTCCTTGTGTGTCAATACATCTCTGTGCCCGTTTTTGGTGGCAGACGAGACAGGAGTCATGTCGGTGGAGGCGGGCCACCCTGTATAACAGCAGATCATGTCACTTGCAGAAATTCTCAGATGATTCTGCACTTACAGGGTGTATTGACAATGAAGACGAGCGAGAGGAGAGGAGTCAGGGGGAAATCATTGTTTCTTGGTACAAAAGGAATTGTCTGTATGTTAACATCAACAAAGCCAAGGAACTGGCTATTGACTTTCGCAATACCAAAAAGCCTCTATATCCGGTCACTAAGTGGTGCACTGCTACAAATATTTGAGGATCCACAGTGACCTTTTAAACGGGTCTTCTAACAAAGAAGAGCAATAGAAGAAATGGCAGAGCAGACTCCTTTTTTCCTTAGAAGACTGAATTCCTTTAACGGGTGGCGAGTGACATCCTTTACATGTTCCATAACTCTGTGACGGCCAGTGTGGTGTGCTAGGCTGGTAACATCACTTCAAGAGAGGCCCACTAAATTTACAAGCTAATTAAGAAGGTAGGCTCAGTGACAGTATGGGACACACTGGAGGTAGTGGTGGAGCAGAGAATGACGATGAACGTGAGGGCCATTAGGAACATAGTTGCACTTGTTCTCTATGAAACACTCTCACTGAGGACTCTCAGTCAGTTAATTAATCAGCAGACGCGTATCAAGAAATGCTACTGGGGCGCCTTCATAACTACAGCAATATGATACCTCTTACTTGATTGCTCTTTTTTTATCTTTAGCCAAGTCAGAAATTGTCTTTTTTGAAACACAGAAGAAGCTTCCAGAAGAAGCTCGTTTTATCTATCTATCTATCTATCTATCTATCTATCTATCTATCTATCTATCTATCTATCTATCTATCTATCTATCTATCTATCTATCTATCTATCTATCTATCTATCTATCTATCTATCTATCTATCTAGGGCAGCATGGTGGTGCAGTGGAGTTTGCATGTTCTCCCCGTGTCTGTGTGGGTTTCCCCCGGGTACTCTGGTTTCCTCCCACAGTCCAAAGACATGCAGGTTAGGTGCATTGGCGATTCTAAATTGTCCCGAGTGTGTGCTTGGTGTGTGGGAGTGTGTGTGTGTGTGTGCCCTGCGGTGGGCTGGTGCCCTGCCCAGGGTTTGTTTCCTGCCTTGCGCCCTTTGTTGGCTGGGATTGGCTCCAGAACACCCCCATGACCCTGTAGTTAGGATATAGCGGGCTGGATAATGGATTGATGGATGGAATATCTATCTATCATATAGTGCTTTTCATATCTATCTATCTATCTATCTATCTATCTATCTATCTATCTATCTATCTATCTATCTATCTATCTATCTATCTATCTATCTATCTATCTATCTATCTATCTATCTATATTATATGAGACGTGTTTCTTTTGAAAAAGTTAACATTTATTTAGGCAAAAAAGTAAGTTATATTGAGTAAAACAAATGTTGATGGGAACCAGTATTGTTCACAATTAATAAAGTTCTACTGCTTTAATACAATTCCCACTATGATGATGATTACTTGATCTATTCTTAATTTATGCATACCACAGACACACACAATCAGAAAAAACAGAGTCACACACACACACACACAAGCAGACATTATGCAGGAAATCGTCAAATTGCCTAAAATGTGTATGCGTGTTAACTAACAAGCTAGTTAAATTTGCTGATTGCACTAAACTATCTGGAATGGTGGATACCTGGAGTCAGCAGAATTATTATAGATGGATGTGCATCTATATTTCACCAGGAATGTGGCCAAAGAAATTGTAAGTAAATGTAAAGTATTAGATAGTGTGAACCACCAGGGGGTGTACCAGCCACCCTTCCCGACACAGACAGGCAGGCAGGCACAAGTTCAAGTCCAGTACACACATTTTATTCACGTGGGGCAGCACTTTTACTTCGCTCCCCACATCACAGCACAACCAAGCACCAAATCAACAGCACAGTTCTGTTCTTTTCTTTTCTTTTCCTCCTCTCTTCTCTTCTCTTCTGCCTCCAATCTTCTGCTAGACACCTCCTACCAATACCGGCTGTCTGAATGAAGTGAGGCGGCTTCTGGGAGTGCTCCAGGTGGTTCATTAGCGTTACCTGGAATCACTCCCAGGTGTGATGGAAGTTCAAGAAAAGGTTCTGCAGCCCCCCCAGCGGCCCCCACAGAACCCAACAGGGCTGCACCCAAACTCCAATGGACGGCATGCCCTGTGGGAATCTGTGGTGCCACAGCCGCCCAGGAGGGCTGCCTTCTAACATCCCGGGGAGGTAGTGCCTCGCAAATGCTGCATCCCCCTGTCCTTCCAACAGAGGGTTGTCCCGGCCGGCCGCCACAATAGATAGATAGATAGATAGATAGATAGATAGATAGATAGATAGATAGATAGATAGATAGATAGATAGATAGATAGATAGATAGATAGATAGATAGATAGATAGATAGATAGATAGATAGATAGATAGATAGATAGATAGATGGCACTTTATTATTATTATTATTATTAAATGCTATTTTCCTCAAAATGTTCTTGTTTTTTGATCACAAAATGATAGCTCTTCTTTCTCTATTTCTTCAATGGGTTTGACATAAATGGTGTTTTTTCTTGAAGAACAAATATTGTGCGCACAAACATTAAGTATCCTACTGTAATGGAGCCATGCAGGAATAACAATGGCAGCAGCAAGTGCATTACAAAAGGTGGGATCATTTTTAAATCAGGGTATCCATTATGTGACACAGCCGCCTGTTTCAGGTACCCACCAGATGAGGCTCTCACCCCAATGCCACAGTAAATCATCAGCAGCTGAAAATCCATAATTTCCATCCAATCCCACTGTGCTGACAAAGTGCTTGACTACAATATGTTAGCTTCTATTTATTTATTTATTTATATGTTTGTTTATTTGTTTGTTTGTTTGTTTGTCTGTTTTTGCAAATGTAAGTATACTGTCAAGCCCACAAGCCTGGTGAGTACCTCATGGTAACAGTTTGGGATAGATAAATAGGTAGAAATTTATTTGTGCCCAGGGGGATATTTGGCTTTTTACAGAAGCTTTTTAAATAAATAAATACATAAATAGGTAGATAAGTAAATAAATAAATAAATAATGTAAGTATGAAAACAAATAAATATACACACACATTTTGGTCTGAACACACATCAGAATGTCTGTAAGGCAAGAAATTTAATAACAAAAAAAATAAAAGTTCTGACTTGGCTGTCACAGCCACAATGAGGTGCTATACAGGTATAAAGGAGCCCCCATAGTGTTTCCTGACACATTCCTGAATGATTTGTTGGCTGAAAGTCCTCAGTGTTGGCGTATCAGATTGAGTATGTGCAGAATTGTTCATAATGGCACTCAGTTTTGATTTAATTCTCTCTTTTGCTATGGGGGTCCAGAGTGTATCCCATAACTGAGCCTGCCCTTTTAATTAGCTTGTTGATTTCGGTGGGCCTCCCTTCAGGTGACGTTACCAGCCCTGCACACCACAACATAGAAAATCGCTGTGGCCATCACAGAGTTATAGAAGAGGTCACTTCCCACATTAAAGGAATGCCATCATCTCTGCTCTGCCTGCCCTTCTGTAGTTCCTCTGTGTTTTCCGAGATCAGTCCAACCTGTCATTGATGTGGACCTTCGAGTACTCTAGGAGTGCCCTATCAGGCACCAGCGCTATAAATACCAGGTGTCAGACCACGGCCAGTGAAAGTGGAGAACAGAGCATCCAAATCTCAAGCCATGCTTTTGAGAAATGAGATGAGGCTAACCAGATTTTTGTTTTGTTTTGTCTTAGTTAGAATTAAACGGGGTGAGCCGTATTTTTAGCCTGCCTATGACAGTTTTGTTCTTGGGCCACTTTACAGTGTTGAAGCTGCTTTTATTTGATAGTAGAAATACTTTAAACCAAGGTCTACACGTGCTAATCAACTGAGTTTCAGCCAGCAGTTACTTACATCTTTATTAAACCAAATGAACAGGTTGTAACACACACATGCTCCTTGGGGACAGCTTAAAGGCGCTGGTGGTTGTAATTCATCACCGATCCACAGGGTGGTGCTGTATTCTAACACCTGTTCTCCTCTGCCCTCTACAGACTGGATGACTGACAACTTCTGACGTGTGTCCGTCCACCTGCACCCGCCTCTTCCTGCCTGGCATGTATTTAACCTGAAGTGCCACCATCTTGGATAGTCTAATTTAAGACTCGTATCCACAGAGATATTCCCTTTTGCTGAAAACCTTTATTATTACTTTTTGTCTTTACAATATACAAGGTTGTGATGTCTCCCCAAATCTTCATCTTTGTCCTGTTTTATACAGTGTGATGCCTACTCTAATTTTTTTTCTTTCAGTGCATTACTAAATCAAACATACTGTATAAGTATTCCCAGGAATCGTATCCCTCAGGCAAGTGCAAATATATTTTCACAAAGTCATTAAACAGACCAGATTCATTATAATACAATTTATTGGTTCTTCAAGTGGAATTAGATGAATAACAGAGCAAAGCTGAATGTGCCACAACCGATAGGAGCTCAATATAAATTTTTCTATAACTATTTTAGTATTTCATTGCTTAATTATTTTATTATAAGTGTTAGATTGCTTTATGGCAATGGAACGCATAAAGAACACGCGCTTTGTGAGCTTCTGGCTTCTCTTGGTAAAGCTGCACTACGCTCTCTTTGCTATCCTAGTTATTCCATCATTCCACATTGTTATTTATTACATCAAACACTGAACTGAATAAAGTAATTAGCTCTGCTGTGTATTATAAGGGTTCTTTTATGCCACAGCTAAGCGGTAGACAATGCTGTTATTTCCTCCCTATGGGGCACACTGTTTGAATCCAAGCTGTGGAGGAAATGAGTACAGGCCTTCTGCTAAAATAAAGCAAAATATTAAAATGGTTACCGTTCACCTTAGCATAATATTAACGGCAGCTTCAACTCGCAAAAACCTGTCAAAACAAAAAATGACAGCCCATAATATATTAGATTACAAAATATAATTTTGATCATACACTATGCACTAGGTTTTTAGGAGGTGTGAATTGTGAAAAATATGTTTGATTTAATCTTTTTTTTTTTGTTTAAATAACAGGATAGAATAATTACTGGTACAATCAAATCAGGTCAAGTGGCTTTATTGTCATACCGTCCATACACCTTATTGCAGCGTACAGTGGCACAGTCACAAGCAAAACACTATACCATACTGTACTGTAATATACTGTAATACATTGTAATATACCATACTATACTAGACTGTGATATACTGTACTGTAATATACTGTACTGTAATATACTGTACTATACTGTAATATACTTAGTGTACTATACTATACTGTAATGCACTATAATATACTGCACTATACTGTAATTTACTATACTATACTGAAATTTACCATACCATACTGTAATATAATGTACTGCACTATACTATATTATGATATACTGTAATATACTTTGTTGTAATTTACTATAATGTAATATACTATACTATAATATACTATCTACTGTATATATATAATTTACTAACCCGGAAGACAAGTAGCCACCCATGGAAAGCACGCTGGAAGGGGTGTGGATTCACTAAGCCGCCGACAAGTAAGACACCCAAGACCATTGGATACGACGACAACTCGCAGAGCCACGCCCACCAACTCGGACGCGACAAGTCTGAAAAAACGACATCATTTATGTTCGGCAGGGCTACAGTACACATGCACCTCTGAGCTATGTTGACTTTTCGTTTAGGAGGCACGACCGCGTGCACCATACCAAACTGTTTTACATGCTACATACAGCAATTCGCATCCGCGACAAACATGCGTCTTCTTAGATGGTCCTGCAGCAACACGGAAGACGTTTCCCCGCTCACCAACACTCCTTTTTTCCTGGCCCGTGTCTACCCTCACACTCTAGGCATTCACACTGCCTGCTCATGTGCCCGAACGCAAAAACTCACCGACCACCCAGTTAGTCCCTTTCGTCTGTGCTATGAGTCCACATACACCTCTGAGCCACGTTGACTTTTCATTATTATTTTCGGTTACGACACCCGACCGCGTCCCCCATCGAAAACCTGCCTATCAGTCAGGTTTTTTTTGAAAAATGTCATTGACGAAACTGTTGCTCTCAAACTTCGTAACATGGCTGTTGGCTTTGTTTGCCAGCATTGGGATAACTTAGGCGACGTGGTCACAAACTGCAACATCTCACCACACAAGGACGCCCTATCTCTCAAGATTTAATATGCACAATCGGTAACACTACAAAAATGTTGCTCTCTCCAGAGTTCCATCTTTTCATTCACTTTCTGTTGTATTCTCAAACCGTCCCTTTTTAAACAAATGTGTCTTTCCAGAAGTGTTCAACCATCAATAAATAATTATGCGGCCTTTGTTATGCCGCGGGTTCACTATTGTGTTGTATTTTGCTCTCTCCAGAGTTCCATCTTTTCATTCACTTACTATTGTATTCTCAGACCAACCCGTTTTAGACAACTGTGTCTTTCCAGAAGTGTTTAGCATTCAATAAATAATTATGCATGAGATTGAGCATTAACAGGTCTCTGATGTCCCGTACTGCACTCGCACTACACTGAATGTATCAACCGGGGTTTGCATTTGTTCCCCACGAACGAGGAATTCCCAGAAACTCCGGCTCATACGCTCGCACTGATTACGTCCCTACCCTTTATACAAAATACTACCATAGTCGGGTGACACAAAACACGGCATCAATCCAGCTGTAAGCCGCGTTGACTGTTCATTTGCCTTCCATGGCCACCACTTCAAATGTATTTCATTGCAACAACACTTCTTTCAATGTTATACAGATTCCTGCATCAGGTAACTCCAAGCGCGCTATACTGAATGGATCAACGTGCGTCTATCCGGCGCAGAAAGGCGTGTGTAAGCCATTGAACCCCATTCGTGCTGCAAACCATGAAATTACCAGTAACTGCGAGTCATACGCTCGCACTGATTACATCCCTGCCTTTTCTACACACCCCCCTCCCCACGCTACTAACATTGTCGGCTAACTTGGTGGATTATATATAGAAAAGCGAGGTGCATGTGGACTCTGCCCCAGCGCCGTCCACCCCCATCCCTCGATCTGGGAGGAGAAGGCGCGATTTTCAAATGTTAATTTTCTCCCTATTCTTAAAAATCATTAAAAAAAGGCCTGATTATGCGGCGTATGGTATGCCGCGGGTTGGCTAGTATGATAATGTAATACAACAACAACATTTATTTATATAGCACATTTTCATACAAAAAGAAGCTCAAAGTGCTTTACATAATGAAGAAAAGAAAAATAAAAGACAAAATAAGAAATTAAAATAAGACAACATTAGTTAACATAGAAAAGGAGTAAGGTCCGATGGCCAGGGTGGACAGAAAAAACAAAAAAAAACTCCAGAAGACTGGAGAAAAAAATAAAATCTGTAGGGGTTCCAGGCCACGAGACCGCCCAGTCCCCTCTGGGCATTCTACCTAACATAAATTAAATAGTCCTCTTTGTAGTTAGGGTTCTCACGGAGTCACGGAATACACTATAATATACTATACTACATATAATATACTATACTATAATATACAATACTATACTGTAATATACTGTACTATACTATACTATTAATGATAACAAAGACAATAGTACTAACAGATCTCCTGTATACAAATAGACCACTAGGGGCAAACCTGAGATGGGGGGTAGCACAGAGACAGCAAAGGGGTTGAAGCTAATGCAAAGCATGGCAGAACTTATTCTTCAAGATGAAAATGGGTCAAAGAGTCCATGGAGAAGGTGAGAGTGATCCTCAACAATGCTGATGCAATACTTGATAAAGATTGTCTTTAATGGAGGGCAGAGATCTTTTCTGCCATGCCTGCTATCCGTTGTTGGACCTTATGGCCAGAGACACTGCTGTTCCAAGACCAGACGATGATACAGGTGGTGAAAGTGCTCACGATGGTCCCGCTGTAGAATATGATGAGAATCAGAGGAGGCAGACTTGCCTTCCTCAGCTACTGAAGGAAGGTGAGACAGTGCTTTTCCTTCTTGTCTATGAGGTTGGTGTTAATTGACCAAGTAAGGTCAGCCGCCAGTTGCACTCCAAGGAATTTAGTGCTCTTGATCAATTCCCACACAGAGCCCTCAGTGTGCTGTAGGGTGTTTGCCCGGAGTCATCACATTTGTCTTGTCCGCATTAAGGGAATGATTGTTCCACTGTCACCAGACAACCAGTTGTCACGTTTCCATTCTGTAAGCTGACTCATCCCCATGGCTGCCGTGCCCCACCACCGTCATGTCATCTACAAACCTAATGATGGTGTTAGAGCCGTACTCAGCCATACAGTCATGAGCCAGCAGAGTGAGAAGAAGAGGAGCAGATCAGCACTGCTGCCTTGTCGATGCAGAGACTCTTGGCCTTGAAATCCGAGGCTGTGTCAAGTGAATATGCCCCCCCACTTTCCAGGGGGGTTTTCTTCAGTTAATCCATTATGCCACTTAACAGTATGTTAAGCAGCATTTCTACATATGAGAGTGCCCATCAATGAATTGGAATCCCTTTCAGGGTTGTCTCGTGCTTTGTGCGGTGGAGGTGCAGCCACTGAGTAGCCCTTTTCAGGATAGTGAGCTAAAAAGCCATAATAGATTAGCTATTCTCCAACCTCTGATAGAGCAGTACTTGAGTACAATATGTTTGCTTTGTGTGCAAATATAAGTAAACTGTCGAGCACACTAGCTTGAGGAGTGTCTCACAAGAACTGTTATTGGGTTATCTTGGTGAAAACAGAGAGTGAAGCACTGTCACTAATGCATTTTCTGTTTCCTGTAGAATGGAGGAGTAGCCACCAGAGGAGGATGGACCTCACTTCTGGTATAATAGCCACAAGCCCCCTGCCTCTTCAGATCACCTAGATATCTAAATCAAAGTACAGCAGGAAAGTGGCATTCTTCTTGAGAACTCCTTATAGAAGAGGAGAGAGCTCTGACTCTAAAATCATTAATAATCAGCCGTCAGCTCAGCCGAACAGCGCTGATGAAGTCAATCTTCTTATTTTATTTTTTCTTTGATTTTCAGTTCAGGATAGTAAGCCCGGCTAGGTTGAGGTTAGACTCCATACTGCCCTGTAAACATCTTGATCATAAAATATATAGATTTTTGAAATTCTTTTGTCTTTATCTTGTAGATTTTGACTTCTGGTCACATTAAACACCTTTACATTTTTCCTACCATTTATTGCAATCACCAGTTTTGTGATATTCTCATGTATTATCAATGCATATTGTAAGTGCCCAGGATGAAGGACAGGCATCTCAGCCAGGATGGAGGAGGATTTCTTGCCCAGTCTGGAAGACATAATGGGAAGATGGCCAGGTTGTGGACACTACCCAGCCGGGACGCCTTATAATTCCCATCCTGGCTAGGATGCTAAAACAAAATATGGTCCCAGGAGAGCTGGAAGATGGGAGCAGTTCATCCCCCAGATTAACAAGTGGCAGTGTTCCTCACAAGTACTCTCAGTTTCGACACCCGCAGGACTGCATGGGAATTGGAGTACAGAAGTGCAGGCTCTGTGGGGGTCCTTAGGGGATGATAGAGGGTGCTACCAGTGTGGACCTCCCTAATTTCTGTATGACCCAGAAGTGCTTCCAATAAGCCATAACATACACAGGAAGTCTTCCCGAGTCGAGCTTAAAAGGAGCAGAAAGCCACACTTTATGTGAGTCAGAGTCAGGAGGCAGCAGGTGGAACTCACTGGAGGAGAGAAAGAGAGACTGGCAGACAGAGAGAGAGCAAACAATTAAATTTGGGCATTGGCTACAATAATTATCACAACTGAGCTGTGTGGATTAAAAATCCATTTTATTGAACCTGGAGTTGTGGTGGATCTTGTGTGTCTGGGGTTTGTGGGCTCAATGGAGCCCCCTACTGTTCACAATATGTACAGTACAGCAACTACAACAGGAATATCTGTGTTGATAAATAGGACTTTATTTGTCTCCAGGGGGAAATTTGGCTTATTACAGAAGCTCTGTAAATAAATAAATAATAAATAGGTAGATAAATAATTAAATACATAAATATACACACACACACTTTGGTCTAATAACACATCACAGTGACTAAAAAGGAAGTAAATTAAAAAAAAAAGAAAACTTGGTTGTCCCAGTCCCAGTGAGATGCTATACAGGCATATTGCTGTTGGTATAAAGGAGCCCCCGTGGTGTTTCCTGACACACTTCTGCTGAATGATTCATTGGCTGAAAGTCCTCTGTGTTGGTGATTCAGAGAGGGGATGTGTAGCATTGTTCCTAATGGCACTAAGTTTTGTTTAAATTCTCTCCTTTGCTACAACCTGCAGGTGGTTCTGAGTGTGTCCCATAACTGAGCTTGCCCTTTTACTTAGCTTGTTGATTTGGTGGGCCTCTCTTGAAGTGATGTCACCGGTCCAGCACATGGCAGCATAGAAAATCCCACTGGTCATCACAGAGTTTCAGAAGAAAGGATATCACATCCCTCATTAATGTAACACAGCCTCCTATGTCTGCTCTGCCCTTTCTTCTATAGTTCCTTTGTGTTCTGGGACCAGTCCAGAGTATCATTGATGTAGACCCCAAACACTTGTATGAGGGGAACACCTCCAGATCCACACCTTGAATACTGACCAGACATAGAGGGTTTTTGGTGTGGTGAAAGTCAATAAGCAGTTCCTTGGTTTTGCTGATGTTAAGTTGCAGACAATTCTCTTTGTGCCAAGAAATAAAGTTCTCCCCCTGATTCCTCTCCCCTGTCTCATCCCCTTTATTAATACACCCCATAAGTGCAAAATCAGATGAAAATCTCTGCAAGTGGCATGTCCTGCTGTTGTATGTATTTCAAAGGGGTACAAAGTGAAGAGAAAAGCAGACAGGCCTGTTCCTTGTGGTGCTCCAGTGTTGCTCACACAGTCCCTGAGTCTCTCAAACTGCGGTCTGCCACACAGATACTCCATAATCCAGGACACCACAGGCTCATCCACCTGTTTATCTCTGTCTTTAACAGGGATGGCTGGATGGTATTGAAGGCACTAGAGAAATCAAAAATATATAATCAATCGAACTAATGCAATGTATCAGCATCATTTAGTGGTTAAACACTCACAAATTTAATAAAAGTTAATTATATGTTTCTCTAAGCTCCTGTGTGATATCATCAATCTGAAATTATATTTGTATTTGGTTTAATACAGTCTTTCATAATCACCAATAAGTATTCAGGAAGCAAATGCCTGAAAAAATGTTTTGTTCTCCATTTTTTGGCCAGTGGAGATCCTGACCAATTTTGTGGCACTTTTTGGACAGGTTTGTTATTTCATTTTTATTGATTGATTTTTGCAATACTTTCATTTTTTTTATAATGTTATTATTTGTTTCACCATTTAAAAAAAAAAAATGCATTTCACCATCATGGCCACCATGGGGGGCTGCAGCTCCCCAAACTCCCAACACACAGACATGGATATAAGTTCCAATATAAAACAAGGTTTTTAATTGTGTGAAAGTCTTACAAGTAAGCGTTTCTCACACTACAACCACAGCTCTAATTCTTTTCTGTTGTCTCTCCTCCACTCCTCCGATATGCTTTGTCTTCCTCCTTTTGACTCTGCCTGGTCTAGATTGAGTAGGCTTATCCATTCATATAAAACCTGAGAATATTATTTGCTTTTAATAAATTCAAGAAAATGAGAAAAACAAAAGAAATCACACAGACCAGCAAGCATAGGACAGCACATACATCCAGGTAGAAACTGTAATCCACTTCGGTTGATTTGTAATTCAAAAGGGTATCTGATGTGTACAAACAACTACAGACAGTTGATTGTGATCCCCTTTGTGTCTTTTTAACTCCTTTTTTAAAGAGCTTGCCTAATTAACCTTCTTCCCAGCAACACCTGCGCCCCCTGAATCTGCCCAATAATGTAATATTGCTGAGGCTGATGGGAGTTGTAGGCAAATTTAAGCAGCGCTGCTACAACTTGCCTTGGGATTGTGTAATTATTGGCTGTAAGATATACTGTGTAATAAAAATTCCTTTATTTGAACCCAGGACTGTGTTGAGCACTACTATGTCTTGGGTTTGGGGACCAGTGT
The DNA here is from genome assembly GCF_900747795.2 of Erpetoichthys calabaricus. Taxonomy (NCBI): domain Eukaryota; kingdom Metazoa; phylum Chordata; class Cladistia; order Polypteriformes; family Polypteridae; genus Erpetoichthys; species Erpetoichthys calabaricus. The sequence continues at coordinate 34,507,187 of NC_041410.2, forward strand.
GCCCCCTGCTGGTAACAGTACAGCATTTTTGCATTTTGTTTAAGAAATGGAAACGTAAATGTATTTTATTGAAATTATATGCTTTTTGATAAATACAAATGGTCTTTAATGTCAAGTTGAAAATGCATTTTTAAGCTTTCCTTCAAATTAATTATAATAATTGTAGCTGAGTTGGCAAGGTAGGCTCCTGTCTATGGTGGGTTATTTTAGATAAAACAAAATAAATACATTTACAAATAAATACATGTATTGTGAAATGTGACAATAAATAAATACAAGCACAATGAAAGGTAAGCACAAATACGTAAGAAATGTTTTTGTTGCTTATTTCTTTATGGATATATTTAATTATTTTTTCATTCACTTATTTCAGCGACACTGCATGTGACATGAAATGTGCCTTGAAATGCAAGCTGTCATTTTCACCTAGCAATGCTCAGAAGCTCAATCCCGTGCTAACGTTTTCATGAATGTCTTTGTTTGCTGTTGTCCAGTGTTGGTCTAATGTGATGTCTGTTCTATCAGAAACTTAGCTATTTTTGTTTTGCAGGAAAACATGAGATTACATTTTTTTCTCTGCCATCACTGCAAACTAGATGGGGTAGAAAAATTGTGGAGAAAGCACATAATGAAGATTCCCATAGAACAGGACCCAACGATTACCAATGCTTTACAACGGAAAACAATATGAAAAATGTCATTGGAAAAAAGAATAAAATTCTCACATAACTCATGTTTCATAATCCACCTGTCTGTTACCCATTTTTATGCTCAGAATGTACAAAAATATGTTCAGGTTTTGCTAAAATATTAGTAATACTTCTGAAAAACTCTGCATAAAAGATAAACAGGAAAGGCAAATTCCAATAATGTTCCAATGAAGACAGGATTTCTTGACCAGTGAATGAGGGGTAAAGGTGACTTGCAGCCATATTGTTTACTGTTGCTATGCCTGTTGCCGGTCACATGACCATTATGTCATCACTCTTGAGAAGAGTCACTACACTGCAAAAAATGCCTATGCAAAAATTAGACACAAAAACTTTAAATGGAAATTCTTTTGCTTTCATTTAATAAAAAATATGCCAATGGGGTAAGCAAAATTTACTTGACAAGATTTCTTAAAGTAAGCTGAATACTTGTAAGTACAAATTTTTTGACAAGTCAATAATTCTTACAATAAAGAAAATAAGATTTAAGATCATGATGTAAATATTTTTCCACTTGCTCAGATTTCATTTTTTGCAGTGTATATAAGAAGACAGCAGGCTGCTCTCAGTATCCAAGATTCTAGATATTGTAAAAAGTTCTTGTGCATATTTAATTATTAAAAAATCTTACTAGGCACAACTGTTATGAAAAATGAAAAACAAAAATTAAGATGAAGATTACAGGCACAAGTTGAAACCAGAAAAAAACTTTGAAAAAGTGAGTCTTTGCAGAAAAAAGGAAATTCATAAAAAAGGGTTTTATATCCACAAATTCAGATAAGGAAGGATGACCTCTTAACCCATCACGTTGTTAACTGGAGGGTCAGGACTTTTGAAGACATGCCCCGAAAAACACAGGGAGCTGCCCTAACGACAGGATGACAGCGAGAGAAAATTAACAAAATACAGGCAGGTCCTGCCGTAAAATAAATAACAAAAAGAAAAGTAAGCTTTAATAAAATATTAATAACATCAGATTCATATTTCTCAATGAGTACTAGATATAGTAAAAACATTGAGAAAAATTAAATACTCCTAACAACTTTGATTTTAATTAGTGTATTAGACTTTAGTATTTTTGGTACTTGTTAATCTTTGAATGTTTTTGCATATAATACACAAAGCACCTACAGTTCCCTCCATAATGTTTAAAATTACAAATCAAACAATTCAAATGTGACTAAAGTTCACATTGCAGATTTTCATTTAAGTTTCTTTGCACACATTTGGGTCACACAACACTCTACATGGTCCCCCCATTTCAGGGCACCATAATGTTTAGGACAATTGGCGTCACAGGTGTTTGTGATTCCTCAGGTGGGTTTCATTGCTTCATAAGATACCTCAGCCTGCTTCTACCCTTTGGAGTCTGTGGTTGCCATTGTTCAACCTGAGGACAAGAGTGGTGCCAGTGAAAGTCAAAGAAGCCATTATGAGGCTGAAGAACAAGAAGAAAACCATTCAAGGCATCGGTAAAACCTTAGGATGACTGAAATCAACTGTCAGGAATATCATGAAGAAGAAAGAACACACTGGTGGGCTCAGTAATCACAAAGAGACTGGTAGGCCAAGGAAGACCTCCACTGCTGATGATGACAGAAGAATCCTCACTACGGTCAAGATAAAGCCCCCAATGCCTGTCGGACAGACCAGAAACAGTCTTCAGGGGGCAGATGTGTGTGTGTGTCAGAGATGACTATCAGCAGAAGATGTCATGAACAGAAACACAGAGGCCACATTGCAAGACCCAAACCACTAGTTAGCCACAAAAACAGGATGCCCAGGTCACATTTTGTGTAAAAGGACTTAAAATAGCCTGTAGAATTCTGGATAAAGGTCTTGAGAACAGACGAGACAAAGATAAACCTCATCAAAGTGATGGCAAGAGCAGAGTGTGGAGACCAGAAAGAACTGCTCAAGATTCAAAGCAGACCACCACATCTGTTAAAAATGGTGGTTCTAGCACACTTCTCTTAATTGATGATGTGACTAGTGACTGCAGTGGCACAATGAATTCTGAGGTATGTAGAAACATCTGATCTGCTCAAGTTCCATTAAGTCGCTCCAAACTCATTGGACGACACTTCACCCTACAATAAGATGATGATCTAAACATACTGCTGAGGCAACAGAGGTGTTAATTAAAGCTAAAAAATTTTTGAATGGCCAATCCAGTCACCTGATTTAAATCTAACAGGGCATGCCTTCTATATGCTGAGGAGAAAATGTAAGGGGACAAGCCCCCAAAACAAGCAAGAGTTGAAGATGGTTGCATTAGAAGCTTCATTACCAGAGAAGACCCTCAGCACCTGACGATGTCTAGGAATCACAGACTTCAAACAGTCATTGCATTCTGGGATATGTGACAAAGGACAGCTTTAGTAGACCTGCCGTTGCAATTTGCCAAACATTATGGTACCCTGAAATGGGGAGGGGTCTACGGTGTGTCTGAAATATATGCAAATCTCCATAAATGAAAGTCTGCAAAGTGCACTATAATCACATTGTCGGAATGGTTTGATTTATAATTGTAAACTGTGCAGCAGAGGGGTGGTAAATCAATGAAAAACGCGTCTTTGTCCCAAACATTATGGAGGGCACTGTGCTGCGATAACCATGTCTGTGTCTCTCCGCATGAAACACAAAAAGTTGGTCATCACTCAAAAATGTCTCTTTTCTTAAAATTTTGCATTGTTCCAAAACAGACCACAGAAACCTACGTACTACGTAACATAACACTGTCCAAATTTCTTAATAAAATTCAGGGTCCTGGGGCTGAAGTGGGGTGCTGGACAGTGCCACTCAAATGCACACCATGTGTTTGGACGTCAGATTTGAATGGGCTGTTTTTGCTCCCCTAGACGGTTTCAAGTCGGTTTATCAAAGACATGGATGGATATATAATATGGTCTTACTATTCTTTTAATAAAACAAGCCAGTTCTGCTCTGAATCATTTTTGTACTCACAAAATTGAATACCCGACATCAGCCATTCTGGAAGGTGTAGGCCTTCCTCAGCAAGCCAAATGTCTATTGTGTTTCCTCTCACATTAAAAGTCAATCGACTACAAAGCAGTGCTCCAAATTTGCAAATCGTTGCTACCTTGTCCCCTTGCTTCCTGCTTCCTCTGGTCCTGACTAATTCATACGCAGCAGTCTTTGTTTCTTACACTTTCTTCAACGCCCGTGCCATTTCCAAACAGCAGCCAAACTGTTTTGCTTCCTTTCAATCAAAGTGGATGGGCATGGCTGGGGGTAGAAGTAGAGGAAGAGTACTGAGAGCCGGCGAGCTTTCGTGCAGAGCGAGGGCAACGCTAGACACGGAGGAAGGAGTTTTGAAGTAAACTTTGGAGCCACAATTCGACGGCAGGAAGATTTTTTATCAAGCTAGTGAATCAAATGCACAATCAGTGAAATGTTAAGACTATTTTATCACAATATGCTTTATGTTTTTTTTTTTTTAATTCTTTAGAAGGGGATGCAATAAAGTATTTGTCCAACCTTTAAAGGACAAGCTGTCTGTGTGAAGATGCCCACAAGGGGCAGGCCGCCTGGGGTTCATCAGCACTTAAAAGTGCAGTCAACATCTGGGAGTCTTATTGTGTCTGGTAAAGGGCATTTGTTTGGTTATTTGTATTGTGAACGGCTTTTTATTCTTTTATTATTTAACTGTTTATTGGTAGGTGGGAACTATGGCATGAAGGTTTGTGTTGCTGCCTGACGTATCTGGGAACTTGGGTTCATTTCCTCTGCTCTCCATTTATCTGGAGGTTATGCTTTCCCTTGGGTTTTCTTCAGGTACTTTACCTCAAAAGCATGACCATTCACCAATGAGGAATCACCTTGCCTCTTTTTTTTTTTCCTTCCGGGGTCTCAGCTTATCCATCTGAAGATTATAAGACCTCCTTTGGCACACTACTGGGTGATCCAAAAGACCCATGTTCATGTACCGTTGCTGCCAACTGGCTGGAGTGTTTATGGATATTTTCAGTTGTTCCCTCTCTTTGTCGGTTCTTCATGCAGGCTTCAAAATGTCCTCTGTTGTGCCTGTACAAGAAGTCACTGCTGTATCATGTTTAAATGGTTGCTGCATTGTTGCTCTGTAAGTAAAATGCATGGGCAGTCCATAACTGAAGACCCAGTAAGGAGACATCTGATGAATCTACACACACAGGAAAAGCCACAGGGCCAGATGGAATGAGTCTTTGAGTCCTTAAAGCCTGTGCTAACCTACTTTGCGGTGTCCTCTGTCACCTGTTCAGTCTGTCTTTAAGACTGCTGTAGAAAATGTCCGGCATTGTTCGTGTTCCAAAGAAGGCCTCTTCACCGAATGACTACAGATCAGTGCAGAGGTGGCCTTAGGGGTGTGCAGGGCCTAGGGCTGACCAACCCCACATGGGGCCGGTTACGTCAAATGCTGTTACCGATATGTGTGGACTGTATAAACTTGAATGTGAATTTAATAAAAATAATGTTAACATAGACCAGATTTTCTCATTACAGTGTTTAGTTAAATTTTAGCAAGATAACAAGCGGACTTTATCAAAATATAATGATATAATCTATTAAAAAAGTGCACCATGATCTCTTCCACTCATGGCATTAAAGCGATACGGCTAAACCAGTAATAAAATGTTGCTGCGCGTTCCACTACCAAACACTTCCTGCACTGTTTTAACTAGGCCTACTGTAACAAACTGAACCAAAGGCTCGACTAAGAAACACTGGTAGGCCCTCTGGAGATGAAGGAGTCATAAGCGATAAGCAATCAGTTGTTCCCAAGTCAAAACAGAAGCCAACCCAGCGACTAATTGGCTAGACCTATTTTAGATCGGGATTATACTGGTGACCCTTTTCAGGCGATGAAGGTGGACTATGAAATGTTGTCAAAGATGTACATGTGTGGAATTTGACCTGGAAGAGGGATTTTAAAAGGGTTCCTCTTAGAAGCATCTCAAATATAATATATGCTGGAGAATATAACTTGACAAATCTGCTCAAACGGGACACGCGGACCTCAAAAGCGGGTCCCCTTAGGCGCGGGGCCTGGGGCAGTTGCTCCACTTGCCACCCCCCAAACGCTGCTCTTGGATCAGTGGCACTAACATTTCACATCATGAAGACCTTTGAGAGGCTGGTCGTGGACTATATGTGATAGACCACCTGGACCCAAATGCAGTTTGGCCACCAGAGAAGGACTGGATTGGAGGACACAATTATCTGTCTGCTCCACAAGGCTTATTTATACCTGGAAAGAGCTGGCAGCACTTTGAGGATTCGATTTTATTGATATCTCCAATGTCTTCAGTAGCATCCAGCCATCTCTGTTAAAGGGTAAGTTCAGAGATCTACAGGTGGATGAGCCAATGGTGTCCTGGATAATGGAGTACCTGTCAGGTAGACCAGAGTTTGTGAGATTCGAGGACTGCGTCTCCTTTTCTCTTCACTCTGTACACCTCCAACAATAGATATAACAGCAGGACATGTTGCAGAAATTCTCAGATGATTCCGCACGTAATGAAGTGTATTGATAAAGGGGGCTGAGACCGAGAGGAGTCAGGGGGAGAAGTTTGTTTCTTGGTGCAAAGAGAATTGCCTGCATCTTAACATTAGCAAAACCAAGAAACTTGTGATTGACTTTTACCACACCAAAGAGCCTCTACTGTATGTCCGGTCACAATTCACGGAGTGAATGTAGAGGTGGTCCAACCCTACAAGTACTTGGGGGTCCACATCAGTGACAGATTGGACTGGTCTTGTGACATGGAGGAACTACATAAGAAGGGGCAGAGCAGGCTTCTCTTCTTCCTTAGGAGACTGCATTCCTTTAATGTGGGAAGTGCCACCCTTCACATCTTCTATAAACCTGTGATGGCCTGTGTATTTTCTGCGGTGTGGTTTGCTGGTCTGGTATCATCACTTTAAGAGAGACCTACCAAATCAACAAGCTAAGTTAAAGGACAGGCTCAGTAATGGAATGAACTCTGGAGCCCTTGTTTTAGTCCAGGGAGTGGAGGGAGGCTGGAGAGCACAGGTGTGATGTCATTGTAGGGAAAGGTCGTGCAGGGTGCAGATGGTAGTTGGGATTCTGGAACCTCCTCAGCTTGCTCACAGAGGCTGGCAGTGCTGTGGAAGGACTGAACTTACAAGAACAAGTCAAACCTGTTGAAGAACTTGTTCACTTCATTAGCTCTGCTCTTGTTCCCTTCCTCTCTATTTTTTACAGCCTGCTCATAGTCAGTGATAGGCATGAGGGACTGGTGGGCCTGCAGAGGACAGCACAGATATCTCACGTATAATACAGTGTGCAGGACGTCAGGGCTCCAATGGGAGAACAAGCAGTCTAGAATCATACAAAGAAGGCCTTTACGCTAAGAAATGTGTTCATGTTGGGATGTAAGACTGAAGCATTCATCCAGTCGGGACCTTGATATTAAAGCCTCTGGGATATCCTGCATGCAAAACCAAACAAACTCCTCATCAGTCGACTCAGGTTGACTTTTAATGAATTGGTTGGCTTCTCGATTGGTCTTGAATGAATATTTTCAATGTTGCTCAGCAAACAAAAGTTACAAATGAAAGTCTGATGTACAGTATGTCTGCTTAGCCGTGCAGTCTTAAAAATGCTTCTCTTTCATTTAGCCTCTTAGTGTTGATGTCGTTTTTGAATTAGCCGTCACTGCAGGCATCCATGCTGCTTATAAATGTTACTGGAGTCCGTCGGCCGCTTGTATGGAAGCCAGTTGAAGTATATCACACAAAATGTACGCCCATGTTGTTGTTCAAATAGGGCAAAAGAAAAAATGAATTTGTGCAACAAAACACTTCTGCCTTCAATTTTTAGGGAAAAAGCAGCCCACTCGCTGCGAGGTGCTTGTATTGCCCCAGACGAACAGCTGAAGCATCCCCTCTGATTAATCAAGCCGTTCACTTGCAGGCAGAAATTGGCAACTGATTAAGAAATTTATTTGATTGAAAGCCAGCAGCAGCACTGCTACTCCAGGCCTGACTTTGGGTTAGACAATTGTTGGAAAATGTACAGACGACACAACTTATTGTATCAACTTTCAAGTCTGCCAGGCATAAGAATTAATGGAAGATGTTTCCAGTTTGATGTTCTGTAATTCATCATAAGTGTAAAGAGATCTAATATGTAATAACAAGTGCAGGGCGAGGATGGGACCTTTTTTTGACAAGATAGTATACATTTTCAGATTGACTTAATTAAGGAATAAAGCAGTCAAAAAATGAATGTATACAAGCAGTTTTTTTACTTATCTAAAATGTTTACTGCTACAGACGTCGTGCTAAATGCCAAGGGTACAGCCTGTCTCCCGTTCAAACATTTTCTGGTATTCTTAGTTGTAAATGGTCCACCATACACATGCTCATACTACATGGAGATTGAAACATACTGTATTGAGTCACTTTAAAATAGTGTCAAGAGAAGGAATTCTTCCTTGCTGTGACATGTTAAACTTATACAAAATCTTCCTGGCACCTCGCTACAGATTTAGACTCAAAGTGTGACATAATGGCAAACATAAGATCAGTTTTATACAGCCTTTAAAATGGCATTTAGAATACGGGTAACTACAGTTGTCCTTATATATACCTCTAACCCATCCATCCATCCATCCATCCATCCATTTAGTGGTTCTCAAACTTTATTCTTCCCAGATCACCCAGTGTACCTGAAACACATGTGATGGTTCCCTACACAGACCATGATATTCACCTTGTTGTACCTTTGCTGCAGTCTTAAGAACTTACATTTATTAACTAAAGCATATATGTTTAACAAATGATACAAAATTAATAGGCCATTTCAAAAACAGCATGTATGTTTGTAGTAATTAAAAGTTCTTTTTCACTAGCTCCTAAATTAGATAGATAGATAGATAGATAGATAGATAGATAGATAGATAGATAGATAGATAGATAGATAGATAGATAGATAGATAGATAGATAGATAGATAGATAGATAGATAGATAGATAGATAGATAGATAGATAGATATGTGTGTGTTTGTCTGACCGGCCCAGAAGTGAGAGGCAACATCATGAAGCTCAAAGAGCCAGCAAGGCGGCCCCACGTTAACGAGTCAGAAGAAGAATGAAGCACCTGGCTAAAGCATGAAACTGAAAGAAAGCGACTCCATCGCCAAAGTGAAACCGCAGAGGAAAGACAAACGAGAGAGAAACTCACTTAGCTGCTGATAGACAAGGGGGGTGAGCACGTCCACAAAACGAAACTGCCGACTCTGCATTTCCATTTTTTTCTGATGATTTCAATAGTTTCTAGGAGCTCGGGCTTTTTGTAGCATGGACTTACACAGCTAGCATATAATAATAATTGTTATATATAATAATAATTGTTGTTTTTGAAGCTCTTGCATTATTTCTTAAGCATCATTTTTCTGCTTCATTTTAATTATCTCTCTTGTTAAGATTCCACATCCTTCGTTGTTATTTTAGCTGTATAAAGCTCCATTCACTGTTTTAAATGACTCCTTATTAGCAATAAGATTCAAATGACAAAAGAGCCAGCAGTTCTCCATCTAACTGAATGTATTTACCATCAACTATCTGTTCTGGCTGGAATGTCTGGCTGGAATGACAGGAAAGGCAGCTTCAAAAATTTTGGACACCAACTTGGTCATCCCTTTTACTTTAAAACAAATCAAAAGAAAACTAATGCCAGCAGGCAAAACAGAAAACAGCCTCTTGGGTAATGCAATAGAATTAACTCTCGGCTGTAATTAAAATAGCATGTCGTTCTTGGGAGCTCTGTTCAGCACTTCACTCTCCTGAGTGAATGACGACTCCGTCTGGGTAGCCAGGCTTCTTTACAGTGCAAGACGCAGAAGGGGCGGGGCTAAGGACCCTCAGTGGGTGGCTTCTCACGAGCTGCGGAGCAAGAAGGACAAGAGAATGTTAGTGAGAGCGTCCCCTTTAGTCCTGGCGGGTTATCACATACGTGGATTGAGCCTGTATTATTGTGGTATTCCTATCTACTTACCCTTTGCTTATTTTCTTCAGGGATAAGTGTACTCACCAGGTTCGTCGCCAGGTTGGTCTACTCTCACACCTTAAGATTAACACACACAAACATAGATACTCAGTCACATAGACCTTAACCACAGAACTACCGCATGAATGACGCATGCACAGCCGGTTATTCTCTCGCGGTTGAATCCACACAAGTGCCGTATGAATAAACCTGCACAGTCCATCATTCCCTGGTACTTCAAGAGACCAACTTATCATAAACACGAACAACGTATGATGTCTTACATATATCTCAACCTAAATATTACTTTTGGTCTCCAGGAATATATTCAAACATACAAAGGTTCAACATCCTTGACTACAGGCCATTTATCAAACCTCATGTCTTACTTTAACACGCTGTTCATTATTGGACAGACATTTTTGTCCTCAGCTGATGAACCTCGCAGTTCAGATCACATGGCACTTCCTTACTGCTCCAGGTGCTCTAAATATTTACCTTATAACTTCAATCACTGTAGATATAAAGACAAAGTATAAATATAGAAAGTTAAAAGCAACTTGGTATTTATTAAAGAAAATAATATCAGTAGAGGATAGTATAAAAGAAAATGTAGATAGCAAAGTCCGGAAATATAGATAGTCTTTAGAAAAAGCTTATGAAAAAGTTAGAGATGTCAAAAATGAATGTCAGCAATTGTTGAAATGCATGTAAGAGCCAATTGCTAGTTATGTAAGTTATATAAATGTTTGCCTAAGTATTAGTGCATAGTCTATGGGAGGTTCCTACAACCCCCATAAGTTGAATAGAATTGGTATATTCTAATTATTTCTAACTTCTCTGACTATACATTATACTCAGATAGTGACCTGCCTTGGCAGGTGTCAGGCGTTGAGGGCATACGGTTTTAAACCGTGCCTAGCGTGCCTTATGTGCCTTAAGTGCCAAGTAACATGAAAGACAAAGTACTTTATTGAACGTGAAGCGCCATATGTTTAAAGCATGCAGAAGAAGAAGTACAGCATTTTTAAGTATAGAAACAACTAAAGTTTGACAAGAAAAGCTAAGCTTAGAGAAAACACGTTTTTCTAATATTTTGCCTTTTATTCTATGTGCGTAACAACCTTTTTTATTTATTCTTGTATGGACTATTTGCTTTGAATTTTCACTAAATATTTTAAAATGAACCTTTGGACTGAGAGATTTATTTTGGCATGTGTTTTACCTGTTCTTGAACCCGCCTTACATGCTCGCAACAACAATGTATGAGTTACATCCTCTGACATTAAGGTAAAATGGTCACGTGTGTCTTTGTCTCTTCTGCTGACGTTGCCTTTTTGTCATCGCTGTTTCTTCTTCTGACGTTGCTCTCAGACAAGGTAAATTTATTTCAAAATTCCAAGTGAAGATACACACATCTGATTGGCAAGGCTGTCCATATAATAAATAACTTTGCTTACAGACTTTGGTCTTTTAAGTATGTCCCAGTTTCTTCCTTTCCCAAGCTGTAAACCATTTTGGCAACTCCTTGCCCCAGGTGTCCATCCGTTTGCAGGCTATAAAGTAATCAATACAGCCGAGGCATCCTGGGCTTCTCCATGTTTGCACAGGTGTTTAAGATCATACAATTCAGGAACTGTCCTTGTAAAATTAAGTTAATTTTTGTTTGTGTGGGCAAAAAATAAAATAAAATATAAAATTTAAAATCCACGACAGTACAAAGCCCATGAGAAAGTTCTACAACGTGCATGTATGACACTGTTTTAACCTCCTTACCATTAACCCTGAGCGTTACTGAGGCTTTGTATGCTGTGTACATATGGTTAAGCCGGAGTCAGACTTGGGATGATGTATAATGATACACTTCATAGTGTTAAGCCCAAATAACATTATTCTGCAAACAATCAAGAATATTCCTCTAAAATAACTCATAAATATTCATTTGTTGGGCGGAGCCTTCAACTAAAACACAACAGCATGTAAATGAGAGACACACACACACAGTGACCAGAGTGGCATTCTAGCCCAGGCTCTCAGAGAAGTGAGGCAGTAGTGCTCACCTGTGTCTCGTCATGTCATGTTTAATGGATAAGACAAAATGCTGCTTACCTCATTCTCATCTGATTCTGATTTGTACACATTTGTGAATTCCGGTTTTGCCGCTCCATATAAAGTAAGCACACCCTAAATAACGGATGTACGATTCCATCTGTACTGTTGTAACCTGTGCAGCAAGGAGAGCAAAAGTGAAGCAGTGAACTGGTTAACAAAATAATTGCACTGGAGCAAAGTATCTTGTGAACTTAGGCAAACGAGTTTCCGCCAGTGGCACTTTAATCTTGTTTCTGTTTTCAAGGAGTGGAAAACGGCGATTTCCCCAGGAACCAACATTTTTCTGAGAAAGAAGACAAATCTCTCCTTAGCCTGCGGCAAAGCCCCCTTCAAGTGTTACTTTGCTGCCTGAGTTGTCACCCAAGGCCACGTGTGGGAAATGTGATCACTTCAAGCCAAGTTTGCTATAAGGAAGGAATCTGTGTGTGTCAGCAGCAGAGGGGATAGGGGGGTCCACGAACATGTAGCCGTCAAAAACGTTTCTCATCAGCCATACGATTAATCATCTCACACCAAATTGTAAACAATAAAGATATTTGAACATATGACTACCTGCCAGGATCAGTGTCTGTGTATAACATGACCTGACCAATGCTCCTCTTCAATAAACCTGAAGTTTGCAGAGTTCAGCAGTCATTTGGTTTCACGCTCATCCAAAAGCACACAGTACCCTCACAGCTCTTGAGACCCAGCCGGTGTCACACTAAATGGTTAATTTCTTCTCTCCTTTTTACAAGTGTTTGGATTTCCACCCGCAACCCAAAGACAGCAATGTTATGTTAATGTCACCAAAGTGAGTGAGTGTGTCCCATGGCAGATTGGCATCTCCCCTTCGGTTGGATTGTACAGTATATCTGGGTGATGATTAGATAAAATCATGTTAGATAAACTTTCTTAATATCAAGGGGAAATTCAAATGCATACAGCAGCATAAACATAAAAAACAAGAATACAGACAAACAGGACACGTACAGTCATATGAAAAAGTCTGGGAACCCCTCTCAGCCTGCATAATAATTGACTCTATTTTCAACAAGAAAGATAACAGTGGTATGTCTTTCATTTCCTAGGAACATCTGAGTACTGGGGTGTTTTCTGAACAAAGATTTTTAGTGAAGCAGTATTTAGTTGTATGAAATTAAATCAAATGTGAAAACTGGCTGTGCAAAAATGTGGGTCACCTTGTAATTTTGCTGATTTGAATGCATGTCACTGCTCAGTGCTGATTACTTGCAACACCAAATTGGTTGGATTAGCTCGTTAAGCCTTGAACTTGAAAGGCTACAAAAAGCTACCTCAGAGGTTTAAACTGTCAGTTTCAACTGTAAGGAATGTAATCAGGAAATGGAAGGCCACAGGCACAGTTGCTGTTAAACCCAGCAGGTCTGGCAGGCCAAGAAAAATACAGGACCGGCATATGCGCAGGACTGTGAGAATGGTGACAGACAACCTACAGATCACCTCCAAAGACCTGCAAGAACATCTCGCTGCAGATGGTGTATCTGTACATCGTTCTACAATTCAGCACAATTTGCACAAAGAACATCTGTATGGCAGGGTGATGAGAAAGAAGCCCTTTCTGCACTCACGTCACAAACAGAGTCGCTTGTTGTATGCAAATGCTCATTTAGACAAGCCAGATTCATTTTAGAACAAAGTGCTTTGGACCGATGAGATAAAAATTGAGTTATTTGGTCATAACAAAAAGTGCTTTGCATGGTGGAAGAAGAACACCACATTCCAAGAAAAACACCTGCTACCTACTATCAAATTTAATGGAGTTTCCATCATACTGTGGGGCTGTGGGGCTAGTTCAGGGACTGGGGCCCTTGTTAAAGTCGAGGGTCGGATGAATTCAACCCAATATCAATAAATTCATCAGGATAATGTTCAAGCATCAGTCACAAAGTTGAAGTTACGCAGGGGTTGGATATTCCAACAAGACAATGACCCAAAACACAGTTTGAAATCTACAAAGGCATTCATGCAGAGGGAGAAGTACAATGTTCTGGAATGGCCGTCACAGTCCCCTGACTTGAATATCATTGAAAATCTCTGGGATGATTTGAAGCAGGCTGTCCAATATCTCTGTTGAGGTGCCCAAATTTATGCACCTGTCTAATTTTGTTATGATGCATATTGCATATTTTCTGTTAATCCAATAAACTTAATGTCACTGCTGAAATACTACTGTTTCCATAAGGCATGTCATATATTAAAAGGAAGTTGCTACTTTGAAAGCTCAAAGAATTAAGAGGGGTTCCCAAACTTTTTCATATGACTGTAATACAGCCACTTAATCAATCAATCAAAATAAACTTTACAAGTATATTGAGTGGAAGGATTTAATTGCCTGATTGCAGTTGGCAGAAAAGACCCCCCAGAGGCGCTTCTTAGCACACTGTGGTGGAATAAGCCTGCGGTTAAAAGTGCTCCAAGAGAGCACCTCCTGGAGGAGATGGGGGAATTTTTCAAATTGGAATCCAATCCAGTTTGTTGTTCATGTGAACCCCCAGGTAATTGTATCTCTGCACCACTTCCACAACACTTTGTACTCCCCATAAACTTTTAACTGTGAAAATGAATTCAGAAAATAGATTTTTTTTTCTCAAAAAGGGAGAAGGGGCACTGGGAAAACAATTAAAGATAGATAGATAGATAGATAGATAGATAGATAGATAGATAGATAGATAGATAGATAGATAGATAGATAGATAGATAGATAGATAGATAGATAGATAGATAGATAGATAGATAGATAGATAGATAGATAGACCCCATGTAGAGTACTGAGTGAGTGAGTAGTGTGCAAGCATCCCTCGTAATCAGTGCTTATGTGGATAGTCCGTAGATAGTCGTCTTTAAATGTAGTCGCTGTGTATGTGTTTATTTTAGGGTGCAAGAATAGATCAATCCATTCATCCCACAATAATACACAAGCTCATGCGGACTGAGGTCTATCCCAGTACAATGAGGTACAAGGCCAAATCCTGGCCAGTTCACTAAACATCCACTAATCCACATCACTGATGCCAGTGGGAGCTACTAGGACCGATATGACCTCTTTAATAGACTTTCCCCTGACCCGGACTTTATTTGTCCCCAGGGGAAATTTGACTTTTAACAGAAGCTCTTTAAATAAATAAACACATACGTACATAAATAGATAAGTCTGTGGTGGGCTGGCACCCTGCCCAGGATTGGTTCCTGCCTTGTGCTGGCTGGGATTGCCTCCGGCAGACCCCCGTGACCCTGTAGTTAGGATATAGTGAGTTTGATAATGGATGAATGAATGGATGGATAGATAGTTAAGTTTGTTTATTTTTAATAAACTTAAAAAAAAGTCTAAATCTTACTTGGTCATTTTTGGGTACAAATCCAAGAAGGTTCTGCTCAGTTAAGAGTTGGTTGATAAGGGAAAAATTAGTTTAAATGATTTTAGTGAGAAGCTGTAACATAGCAAAATGTGAAAAAAAGTAATGGGGGTCTAAGTACTTTCTGAATCCACTGTCTCTCAGTTCTCGTTCGCATTGATTCTCCTCCAAGCACTCCAGTTTTCCTTCTACTTTCTGAAAGGCATGTTTATTAAATCCCAGACTGGCTCAAATGAATGAGTGTGAGTGTTGGGATACGCATGGGAGGGACTTGTGACAGACTGGAACTCCGGATAAGGCTCTTAAACCCCCCAAACTACCTGGAATGCATTCTGGCTCTGAATTAGATTTATTTTATTTGATTGTATTTCAGATCTTTTCCAAATTTTCTAACAAAGGCTTTTAGAGCTCAGTATTGCTCATTAGTGCTTTGGTTCTTTTTTATCCAAACAATAACCCTCATACCATGCAGGCCCACTCGAGCTGCTGTGGCCTTCTCATTTCGAGGCCTAATGAGCTGAAAACCTGTTACTGCCACACTCCCACAGCCGCTTGGTGGTGTTGACTGTAGCAAAGTTCTGGGTGTCACTCACGTGCGCATGGGTGGCAGCTAAAGAGCTTGAGTAAGGGCAATTCCGAATCAGACCGGGATGTGGCAGAGTGCACTGACTCTGTTTCTCCCTTTCCTGCAGACCATTCACGGCAGAATCCACCTGGCCCTCTTGACGTCACTTCCAGGTCCGAGCCTATGAATGAAGACCTTGCCGGCTCCGGCCCCTGTGATGTCACATCCGGGCTCGAGCCTATGGCTGAAGACCCTTATGAGCCCGACCCATCTGACTTCACTTCCTGTCTTCCCCTTTAAAAGCCTATTCCCTCAGTACTGTTTTGGATTCGGTTTTCTGCACATCAGTGCTGTGTAACATTTTTACAATTTTGTAGCCAGATTACCAATTAAACGGGTGGCTGCCCCAAACCTTGCTATGACTTGTGGTCAAGTTTGTGACATGGGAAACTTGATTGTTTATACTAGTATGGTCAGTTATTAATTAAAAAACACACACAGACATTCAAAAATATATGAAATAGGCATTATCCATCCATCCATCCATTTTCCAACCCGCTGAATCCGAACACAGGGTCACGGGGGTCTGCTGGAGCCAATCCCAGCCAACACAGGGCACAAGGCAGGGAACCAATCCCGGGCAGGGTGCCAACCCACCGCAGAATAGGCATTATCACTCACCCATATTCCACAGGCTACTTAATAATAATAATTCTTTACTTTTGTATAGCAGTTTTTTCACTACTCAAAGCATTCCAGCGAAATGGGCCCACCCAAACCACTAATGTGTGGCATCCAGCCATTTTGCAGTACGCTCACCACACATTAACTGTTAGTTGGTGAGAGACAGTTAACCATTTGGAGAGGGGGAGATGATTAGGAGGCCAGAATGACTAGGCCGAGGTGGGCAATTTAGCCTGGACATTAGGGTACACCCTTCTCTTTACAAAGGATGCCCAGGGATCTTTTTATGATCACAGAGTCAGGACCTCAGCTTTACGTCTCATCCAAAGGGTGGCACCATTTTTACAGCTCAGTGTCCCCATCACTGCACTGGGGCATTGGGATCCTTATTCAAACCACAGGGTGAGCGCCCCCTGCTGGCCTCACCAACACCTCGTCCAGCAGCAACCCAAGCTTTTTTTCCTGGTTGATCTCCCATTCAAGTATTGACGGGTCCCAAATAGGCTTCTGTCTGTTTGCCTGTAACTCTTGGTCAAGGGTTACCAAATTGTTAAAAACTGCTCTAAATGCACCTACTAGAAAGGTACCAGAAATTAGTATGACTCAGGAACAACAGAAAAAAAAGAAGTCCAGTTTGATGTGGGAAAAAAATAATTTAAACGATTCTAGCACAAAATATTTTAAAAAATGCAGGGTTCCAAATGCAATACAATACAGTTGTGGTCAAATGTTTCGAGAATGACCCAAGAACAGTTTGGTGCCTTTTCCAGCATGATGGAGCAGCAGGCCAAAGACAAAAGTGAGAACTAAGTGGCTCAGGGAACTCCCCAGACCTTAATCCCATTGAGAACTTGTGGTTTATCCTCAAAATAATAATAATAATAATTAGTTACATTTATTGAGCGCCTTTCACAAACCCAAGGTTGCTTTACATACAGAGTAAAAAAAAAAAAACTTACACAGATAACAAAACTTCGTAGAAGAGGAAAGTTTTCAGTTGAGATTTAAAAGTGTAGAAACAGGTGCAATCTCGAAGAGACTGAGGAAGAAAGTTCCAGAGTTGAGGGGCCATAACACTGAAGGAGCTGCCCCCCAGGGTGGAGAGTCTGGTGCGTGGGACAATAAGGAGATTACTGAGCGAGGACCTGAGAGAACAACAAGGAGTGTAAGGAGTTAGGAGCTGAGTGAGGTAGAGGGGGGCAAAGTTATGTAGGGCTTTAAAGGTGAGAAGCAGAATCTTGAATTCAATCCTTGATGGAACCGGTAACCAGTGAAACTGGGAGAGAACAATGGAGAGATGTGAGCGAAACACTTTGTGTGGCTAATGAGTTCGGAATGTACTGTAGCTTCTGTGTAGATTTTGCAGGGAGGCCAATGAAGAGGGAATTACAGTAATCAATACGAGACATTATGAAACAATGAACCAGAGTTTGAGCATCAGACAAGGACAGAAATGAACGGAGGCAGGCAATGTTACGGAGATGATAGAATGAAATTTTGGAAAGAGACCTGATGTGTAGCTCAAAGTTAAGTGATGAATCAAACAAAACTCCAAGATTTCTGACAACAGGAGTAGGTTTGACAAGTGTACCATCAACAGAAACCGAGAAGTTGGATGCCTTAGAAAGTTGGGATTTTGGACCTACCAGTAGCACTTCAGTTTTATTGGCATTAAGTTTGAGAAAGTGACTTTCCATCCATAGCTTAAGATCAGTGATGCAGTCGGTGAGTGTGCTGGGAGGTGAATCTGTAGGGGAGTCTGAATCAAGATATATTGTAAATGTATATCGTCTGCATAACAGTGGAAGTTAAGGCCATGTCTGTGAATAATTTGACCCAAAGAAAGGATATAAAGTAGAAAGAGTAATGGCCCAAGGACTGAGCCCTGAGGAACACCACGCGACACAGGTGAGGTGGAGGATTTCTATCGGCCAAGTGTGTAAAAAGGTTGCCTTTTAGAAAGATATGATGTGAGCCATTGAAGGACTAAGCCAAAGATGCCTACAGCAGAGAGACATGACAGGAGGGTTTCATGGTTAACAGTGTCCAATGCTGCACTAAAGTCAAGAAGGAGGAGAATATGAAGGGAAATATAGTCTGCAGACCGGAGAAGATCATTGACTACACAGAGTAGAGCTGTCTCAGTGCTGTGCTGTGTACGAAAGCCAGACTGAAAAGGCTCATAGAGTGTATTATCTAGATGAAAAGCATGGAGTTGTGTAGCAACCACACGTTCCATCACCTTAGACAAAAAAGAGAGATTAGAGATAGGCCTGTAACTGGAGAGAGAAGAAGGATCCAGGTCAGGTTTTTTAAGGATTGGGGTAACTGCAGCAGCTTTGAGGGCAGTAGAGACAGAACCTGAAATGAAACCTGAATTCACCAATGAGGCAATAAGAATACTAATTATGGATGAGCATGTCTTAAGCAGAGAAGTGGAGGCAGGATCAAGCAGACAGGAGGAGGCATTAGACTTATTAATAAGTTCAGATATTTAAAGGAGTCAACAGGCGAGAAACAAACGAGTCTTGATGATGGAGATGGCAGATCAGAATGAGTGAGTGACTGTGGTGTGGAGGGGAAACTATGATAGATTTGATCAATTTTGGTATTAAAGAAATGTAAGAAAGCCTGACACTGTTCAGCTGTATTGGGGCATGCTAGAGGAAGGGGTTGGACAAACAAAAACCCACCAGTTCTGACAAACTCCAAGCATTGACTACACAAGAATGGGCGGCCATCAGTCAGGATTTGGTCCAGACATTGATGGACAGCCTGTCATTACGAATTGCAGAGGTCTTGAAAAAGAAAGAAGGGCCAACACTGCAAATATTGAGTCTTTGCATAAACTTAATGTAACCGTTGTGATGGACGACCAGCTATGGACTCCGGTCGCCACCCCCAGGCCGCCAGGAGGAGCCCTCCAGACAGCATGATGGTGCCCCGAGTTCCAGCAGGGCCTCATGGACTTTGTAGTTTCTATACACAGCCCTGCTGGATACCTTGGGGACCACCGGGAGTCGCTGTAGGGGAGCTAGTGGGCTCTTGTGTGCCCTATAACCCGGGAGTGCGTCACAGTCACGTGACTGGAGGAAGCGACGTGCTCCCGGGATGAAGAAGAGGACTGTTTGCCCTGACCCTGAAGGAAAACGGACTTGTGGGTTTGGCCAGGAACCACTTCCGGGTCAGGGGCTATAAAAGGATTGTGGGAAGCCCAAAACACTGAGCTGAGCTGGGAGGAAGGGTGGCAAAGTGTCTGGGAGTGTGGAGAATTGATTATAGTGGTTTGTTATTGAGTATTGTGGAGAGGAGGGTGCTTTGTGCACTTATTTATAATAATAAATATTATATTTGGACTTTTACCTGGTGTCTGACGTCTAGTCTGAGGGTTCAAGGGGTCACGGAGACCTCAATCTGTTACACCGTCAATAAAAGCATTAGAAAATTATGAAATGCTTGTAATTCTACTTCAATATACCATAGAAACATCTGACAAAAAGATCTAAAAACACTGAAGCAGCAAACTTTGTGAAAACCAATACTTGAGTCATTCTCAAAACTTTTGGCCACGACTGTATAGTTCAATACAATTTATTTTTTGTGTAGCCCAAAATCACACAAGAAGTGCCACAATGGGATTTAACAGGCCCTGCCTTTTGACAGCCCCCAGCCTTGACTGTCTAAGGAGACAGGGAAAAAAATGGAAGAAACCTTGGGAAAGGCAATTCAAAGAGAGACCCCTTTCCAGGTAGGTTGGGTGTGCAGTGGGTGTCAAAAAGAAGGGGATAAATACAATACAATACACAGAACAGAACACAAGTAATCCATCCATCCATCCATCCATTTATTATCCAACCCGCTATATCCTAACTACAGGGTCACGGGGGTCTGCTAGAGCCAATCCCAGCCAACACAGGGCGCAAGGCAGGAACAAATCCCGGGCAGGGTGCCAGCCCCCCGCAGTATTTAATAAATATATTTAATAGTTTAAGTTCAAGTTCAAGCACTTTATTGTCATTGTGTAACACAACAAAATTACTTTTTGTGACAGCCCCAAGGTGCATTTAAAGAAAAGTCAAATAATTACAAATATGTCGTATACAGTGTTAAGTGATCAAGTAACCAGAGCAAATTTTTATTGCTCAAAGTACAGCAGTATAAATTGTTATTGCACCTGTTAATGAATAGTACATTACATATTATATATTGTATTACAGTACACCCCTAAAATTCGTGGGGGTTACGTTCCTGGAGCACCCGCAAATTGTGAAAAAACGCAAATTTTGGATGTGGTTAAAAAAAATACCTATTTTCATAGTTTAAACCCTAAATATGCCCCCAAAACAGTTTAATTTAATTTCAAACTCAGCTTAATACATTACTTAAAAATAAAGAATGTAAAGGTAAACCTGTATACTGTACTGCTATGTCTTCCACAGTGCTAGAATGTAAAATACCGATGCCATCGCTATATGTACTGTAATTCATGCAAGCGCGTTTTCATTGCCAGAAGCCTTAGACGGTGCAGCTCATTTCGGTGGCATCTTGGGGCTTTAACCGTTAAACTGCCACATACTTGGGGGTTAATGCATCCCTGGACGCCAAATACTTTTTTGCTGCACTTTAAGTAAACATCACAATTCACAAAGAAAAAGTGAAATTTTAATGGAACACATTTTTTTCATGCAAAGAGCATCACAATTACTGCAACACTGATCACACTGCTAATGAACTGTAAAAACTATTTAAAAACTACTGGAATAATATGTACAAAGTGCAACTGACGCCATGGATGTAAATCACTGAGCCAACTGCACTTAAACTGGCTGCACGAAAGCACACAGAGGTAAGCGCTGATGCTTGCAGGCCAGTCTTAGTGCAGCTTGGGTCACAGAATTGCACACAAACACAGGAGATTGCAGAAACAGGAACTTTATTCAAACACTTCAAACAAACATGTCTCTTCCAGAAGTAAAAGATGCTCAGCATGCAGTTAGTTAACAATTAAACAATAGACAAACATCAAAGGGGACCACAACCCCCAACAGTAGCAGAGAATGTCTGGGGGAGGAGAGAGAAACAAAGCAATCAGCCAAAAAGGACAGGTATGGTTCAGGCTTTTAAGTAAGTGTAGCGTCTCACGAGAAGCCGCAATCGAGAAGACGGTGATTTATTTATTTTTATGGTGGAGATTCCAGCCTTGACCCGACACGCGCACTCACAAACAGGGACAAAAACAAAGCAAACCGGTAATCAAACAGCAAATAAAGAATGAAATGAAAACAAATGAAATAAGAAAACAACGATACCACCCCTGTTTCCCTTACGGCGATTACACATTAAATACAACAAAGCGCAAACAAAACACACACAGTAAATCATGAAAAAGTTCATGAAAAACGGCAACGGATGAAATGTAATGATGAAAATAGATAGTCCAGAGATCCACACATTGAGTGGGAATGCACAGATAGTCCTACCAGTAATCCCTGAAATGGTGAAGATGGCTGGACGGGTTCAGGAGCACTCCTTTCTTTGGCAGACAATCCAGACGCACGAAATGATCCAGGACAAAATGAATAAGTACAGGTAACCCAACAGAAGGCAGACAGACAGGAACTTGAAACACAAATTACAAAAACTTTTTTTTTTTTTGGTTTTGGTGATCGGCCCCCTTTTTAAATGCCGCGCTGACATCCTTTGACCTCAACAGCCCCAGCACCCTCAGCAGAAGACCAATCAGAGCCACTGCAGGGACTGCTGGGAATTGCAGTTTCAAATTCTATTGGCTATTTTCACCATCCCAAGTCACAGTTTTCTCTACAGCTGCTTCCTGTTCTCTCTACAGTATAGTATTGCCACGATAAAAGCCATAAAAATTGGGGAGGATATTTGCGGTTTCCACTAACAATTATTAGTTAGATTCTAAGGAAAAATCCACGAATGACTGAGGCAGCGAACTCTGAACCGCGACTTTGCAGGGGTCTACTGTACATTAGTATATTGCACATTACCAATATATCTTATTGCACATGTTCAATTAAAAATGATCTCAGACTGAGGAGATTCAGAGATTCAATAAATAATGTACCATTTAACTCTTTTAGGGCTGAATATCTTTTCCAAAAGACAGTTTCTGAAAAGTAATGGTTTCATACAGAAATCAACATAAAATGTCTGTTGCTGCATGCTGTAGCTGCCAGTTTGCCAAGAATGTGCAGCAGGCTTGCTGCCAGGCTGTCTTCATGTGGCTGGGACAGCAGCAGCGGGCAATCACAGTCGCAGTACATTGCAGTCTGGTTTCTACCTCTTATCATTGTTAAGTGGCAGTTTTTCCTGGTGAACATTGTGTAGAAGAAGAATGTTCTCCTCAGCACCATGTATTTTGTGTGTTTAGTAAATTAGAATCTTTATAATAACTATTTTGTAACTTGCCAGTGAGAGACGCTTTGGCTTATGAACTAACAAAAATATGTTATTCCAGGGTTCAGGAGAAATAGTGTCCAGATGAATAAAATGTAAGCTGTTTCTTGTTTTTCCCTTTCTCAGAGTGAATGTTTCAGGGACAAGGTCACAAGGCTGCAGAAAGTACATGTGGTTTATGCAAAGGCGTCTCTCCTGTGCTTAGCTTCCAAAACACAGATAATGCTTAGCTCAACAGACATATTGTTTAACTTTACTGTTTTGATAAGGATGTTCTTTCTGTCTTATTAATCATGAGATGCTGAAGTATAAAAAACCCCTCCTGGCTTTTGATCGGGGTTCAATTGAGCTTTGCGGCAATAAGTTATACTCTTTTGAATCTCTACTTACTGCGACTCCGAATGAATAAATAAAATGAATTGAGAAAATATTATCTGTCTGCTTTCCAGTGTGCCTTTTTCGTCCACAGTTTTTGGCGCCCAACGTGGGGCAGGAGACAGGCAGACGACTCCCTGGGCGGGTTCGTCCAAGTGGACCGATTTCCGCGGATCGAGGACCAGCTCCGGTAAAAGTTAGGACTGGCCAACCTCGGGCGTTTTCCTGCGTGGGGAGTCGTTGACCTCCTCCTGACCGAAACGAAAAGCAACTGGATGGGATTTTTCCAGGCAGGCAGAAGGAGTCGTGGTGAGTAGATTCGGGGGATTCCCGTTGGTTTGACTGGTGTGCTGGAAGAAATAGAAGTATACGGGGAAAAGAAAAAAGAAAATAATAATAAAAGAGAATAAAAAATAAAAGCATGCTGAAAGAATAGAGAATCATACCGTATCGACCTAGAAGGGTTTTAGGGATTCATAGAGAGTGACGGCACAGTGTGAATGCTAGTAAGTCATCCCTTAAGAATTCGAGTAGAAAGGACCGAGTGGCACGTTCCTATATTAAGAGGAATAGGGGTGAAAGGGGCAGTTAGAGTACGTGTGAAATTTGGAAGAGGGGAGGTTGATTTCCACTTGTCGACTGGTTGATTTCCGGGGACGACAAGTGGGACGAGAAATAATCGGGGATTGAGTTGCTCTCTGTTGAAGGCCTGCCGCTTACTATGGGAAATTGTAATGGCACGCCAGTCAAACAGGTCCCCCAGGGTCCTCAAAACTTAATGTTAGAAGGATTATTTTCAGAGAATCACCAGGCTCCTAGTACACCATCGGGATTGAAAGCGGGTCCCCTAAACAGTTAATAGAGAAGCAGACTGGGTTGGATTTTAAAAGGCATGTAAGAAGTGGAATAAGCAGAGGAGTAACAACCTGCTGGCTGCTGAAGTCAAAACACAAAAAAGACAAGGAAGAATTATTGCTAGCGTTGCAGAAAGTGAAGATAGAGACAACGCCCAAGCCTGAAAGTAAAAGAAAGCAGACCGAAAAGAAAGACCCCCTATACCCCGTAATCTGTCCACCCCCTCCTTACCAAAACTCCCCCGCTTCCACCTCCTGCACCCTCTTCTCCAACAACACCCCTGTTAACAGACAAACCGTCTGGAGCAGGTTTTTACGATGAACAATATCATTATGACCCATCCTCACATATTGACCCTGAGGAAGATAATTCAGATCATTCACAAGGTGCTACTGGATTGCAATGGCAGAAATTAAAAGAGTCTCCCAGCGCACGAGCAGTCCGTGGACTGCAATTTGTGGAGCTGTTACAGCAGCTGGATAACATGTATAAAACAAATGCTGCAGAGTGGACACAGGTGCTCCGTCGACAGCTGAGCACCACATGGGCAACTGTAAATCACGGTGATCATAACGGTGTCCCTTGGTGTTGGAATGAAGGTCCTTCCTCGCCCAGTGAGAGCCTCTGAAAGGAGCCCTGGCAGAAAAATATAAAAAGGGCACAAACTGGTCACTAATTTCAGCCGGCTCACCGATTGCAAGATCTGATGGCTAATCACTCTGGGCTAGACAATACAAACGATAGAACTCATGCTGCAGTGCCTCCTTTCATCTCGGGACTGAGAAGTGACATTCAAAGCAAAGTCTGCACGTCCTGCAAAAGGCTGGAAGACCGCAACGTTCGAGGAAGACAAGCGTCATGCAGAGCATGCTGACAGACAGACTAAATTAAAAGAGTCAGAGACACAGACCAAACTTTTGGCTGCACAAATAAATTACTATACTGGAAGAACTGACCTGGCTAGGGGGAGAGGACGCGGAAAATTCTTTGGAGGTCGAGGGCGAGGGCACAGAAGAGGACGCGGGTTCCATTTATCAAACCCTAATAATCCTTTTGCTCAGATGCCTAACTCTTCGGAGCAGATGCCAGCGTCATATGCCTGCCGCTGCTGCGGTGAACTTGGACATTTTAGACGCAACTGCCCACACAAGCGCCTCCGTCACCCCCTCTCCCTGAGCCTAATGACATTCCTTGGTCCTAAGAATTATCAGGGACCCCAGCCACTTTTTCCAGTTTCCTTTGCTTACTCGTCATGCTGAAACTGATCTTTTATTGACTTTAATGGCAAAGAAACTGCCTTTGAAATGGACACAGGAGC
Source organism: Erpetoichthys calabaricus (assembly GCF_900747795.2). NCBI lineage: Eukaryota > Metazoa > Chordata > Cladistia > Polypteriformes > Polypteridae > Erpetoichthys > Erpetoichthys calabaricus. The sequence continues at coordinate 34,532,616 of NC_041410.2, forward strand.
CATGCGCTGAAGGAGGTTCCTGTGCAATTACAGCTCAGCATTAACAGTTTCATTATTGACTCGTTGCTTTCTGTTAAATCATTTGTGCCCTGTGAAACTGCTGGGATGGGATCTTATGACTTAATTGTCAGTTTCAATTTTGTTTACCTGAACAAGGATTTTTGCTGCTCCATTCCTAAGCCCCTGTGCCAAAACTTCACACCCCAAGCCCTCTTTTACAGCCTGGACCCTGAACATCTCCCCACACACCTTCCTCTTGAAAGCCCTTCATTCTTTCCCCTCATGCCTATTCTCCTCACTTACAAGTCCCGGACACCCTGCCTTGTACTGCCCAGTATTTCCCTACTGAAGTGGACACACCTTGGTTAGAATCTTTTCTTTCCTCCAGCACATGCCCTGAAACTTTGCACATTCCATGTATTTTTGTTGTCTACTAAAGCAGTTGCTTCAGTGCACCTCACATATTCACAAAGCGTTTTCTGTTTAGGAGATTCGGTTCCCCATGTTTCCTTAGCACTGTGGTCCCAAGGGAAAAATGATTATGGAAGGATAGCACACTGAGCCACTGGTGATTTTCTCAAAATCTTCCTTCCGCCCGTACCGTGTCCAGGATCCTCTGTCTCCAGAGGCAGAGGCTGGCATCGCCGCCGTACATTCTGATCTCGTGAGGCGAGGAGCAATTATTCCAATTACATACTCTCCAGTCAACTCCCCCATTTTTTCCTGTAAAAAAGGCTGACGGGTCCTATGACAAGTTAACTCTGCGGTTTTTTCCTAGAACACCTATTTTTCCTAATCCATCCACTATTCTTTCCACGATACCCCCGTCCGCCCGGTACTTCTCTATTATTGACCTTGCTAACGCTTTCTTTTCCATTTCCCGTGCACCCTGATTCTCAATTCTGGTTTGCTTTTACCTTTCAAAACCGCCGATGGACCTGGACCGTCATGCCTCAGGGATATACTGAAGCCCCTTGTGTTTATGGTTTTGGCCAGAAAAAGATAATAAATTGATACAGTATATAGATAAGAAAAAAGAAAAGAAACATAAATAAACAACAAGTGCACATGACACTCAGAAAATTGCTATTCTTTTTAGGTGAAAATGGCCATAAAAAAGTGTCAAGAAAAAAAAAAAAAAAAAGAAAAAAAAAAAACGGCAGTTACTTCAAGCTATCGTTAAATATTTAGGTCATGACATTTCTTGCGATACAAGAGCTCTCTCTAGCGGCCGTTTAACCATCATTCAAAACCTTCCAAGACCGGTCACAAAACAACAGGTTAAGTCAGCATATTTCTCTGTGGCTGCATAGCTTTGGATGGGAATGTTTTCTTGTTGTGGAGTTGTGCTGTGTGTTTCCCGAGATGGATTATTTTTGTTTGCAGTTGGCATTTGGGTCGCCACGGAAATTAGTGTTTCCTTGTTGTCGCTGACCCGGTTCCGCCTCAGACTTTTCCATGATCTGGAGGCTAGCATGTATGGCACCACGGTGAGATGAATTCCTAATTTAAAAGTAGTACCAGCTTGCGGCCTGAGAAGTTGTTTGCTTGTAAGTTTTTCAGGAGGAGCACAGCCTTTACAAAATCTAGCTAACACTGCGATCTGGCTGCATGCAGTGATATAGCAGGCTGACAAGGCTCTATGTGATTAAAAAAAAATAATAATAAATCAATAAATAAATAATAATAAAAATGCATTACTCTCACTGACTATATTCTCGTCCATTCACTGTGTTCGTGGACGAAAAAGGGGGGATTAATGAATGCAGTTTAAACAAAGTGCTCATGAGCCCCCTAACAGTAAAGGTACCTCACACCGTTCGTTCTATTTTAGTAGAGGATTTAAGACCAGCGCTGGCAAACCGATCCAACATCAAAAACTTATTGAATCCCTCTTAGAAGCTATAACTAAACCATCAAAGTTAGCAATCGTTAAATGTCAAGCTCACATAGGAAAACAAGATCCTGTCAGCAAAGGAAACGAATTAGCTGATCACTTTGCTAAACAGGCTGCATATAATAACACACCAATTTCTTTATTCCAACAGAGAAATAACCAGGACCCTGATAATCAACTTGTTTCTTTACAGAGTGCAGCCACGGACAGAGAAAAAAGAAAATGGTCCAAAGAAGGGTCCCTCTCTGATGGAGTCTGGACCCATAGGCAAACTAACAAACCTTTCCTCCCAAAGGCTTCTTTCCCAGGTATGGCAAAAATCACTCATGGTCTAGACCATGCTGGAAGGGACGCCATGATTCAGGATGTTGAAAAACACTGGGAAGCTGCAGGCTTTTCTACATATGCAGAGCAGTTCTGCAGATGCTGTGCATTATGTCAAAAGTCTAATGTAGGAAAGGGCACCCAGGTAAGTCCAGGTAAGTCCCGCCGTTACACCTAATCCAATGGGTCCGTTTGAATACCTCCAAATGGATTTCATTGAACTAACTCCGTCTAAAGGTTACCATTATTGTCTAGTAATTGTTGATGTGTTCTCCCGATGGGTAGAACTTTTCCTGCTAAACACGCTGATGCTAAAACTGTAGCCAAAGCTTTAATCAAAGAAATTATTCCTAGGTGGGGCATACCACAGAAATTGCAAATTGATAATGGCACCCTAAAATCTAAATTAGCAAAAATCTGTGAGCAGACAAATTTATCCTGGCCAGACACTTTGCCTCTGGCCTTAATGAGATTGAGGGGTAGAACACACCGGCTATTAGGACTGTCGCCATTTGAAATTCTGACCGGACGACAAATGTTAACCTGCATACTGTGGACAATGATCTTCTCTCTTGTCTTACAGGTCTCCGAGCTTCTCTGAAAGAAGTCCACGAGCAGGTTAACCAGGCCTGGAGGACTAATCTTCCATCTAAAGACACGCCGATTCCCTTAGGCACTTGGATCCTCGTCCATGACACTCGGAGGAAACATTGGCATCAGCCGAGGTGGAGAGGACCGTTCCAAGTTCTTCTGTCCACACCACATGCAGTGAAAATGGAAGGATTGCCCACCTGGATTCATGCCTCACATTGCAAGAGATGGCACCCTTGATTGCTGTGCTACTATGCTTTCTTTTCCCTTGTCTACTGCCCTGGTCACCTTGACTTTCCCCGTTAGGAATCACCACATCAGTGCAGGTTGATTTCTGCTCTATTATCAACTGTGGGACTGGTCGACAAGCCCAGTGGACCTGGTCTGACAAATACGTGTGTATGACTGTTACGAAGTATTATTGGGGAAGTAACTGCGACACCTGGCAATGGGTTTTTGCTAACACTGGAACTGAGGACTGGGGTTCTCAACCTTTTGAGGCCCAAAAATACGGTTTGAAAAATCGATTTTCTATCATAAAAGGACATGCTTCTCATAAATGTGTTGACAACCATTGTAACCCCTTGATCATCATTTTGAAGAACTCCTCTTTACATGACTCAGGAACCTATATATTAGGGGCATATGTATCTGGAACAGACCCTTTAGGGAGATTTCTAATTAAGATTGACAATCCTGTTACTAACACCTCATTCTCCTGCACACACACCTGTCTCCCCAACTTCTGGTTCAGACTTTTCTTCTGTTAAGATTATGAATATTTCCACCCTCTCATCCACTTTTTCAATTGAAACTGGCTGTGGCGATCAGAACCGTTGGTTACTGTGGGTATTATATTCGGCTAAGCAAGTAAATCAATCTGATTGCTACGCCTGTGCTACGGCCAGGCCACATTTGGCTACCGTCCCTTTCCCTCTTTCTAATATTTACCCTGTTGGTCTTCCTTGTCTCCTTGCCCTTTTTACCTCTCCGTCCACACCAAAAGACTCTAACTGCATTACACTTTCTCTCCTCTTTCCCCCCCACTCCTCATATGACTCCCCCGATGTTCCAGTCTCATGAAGGCAATTATACCTGCTTCTCTAGTAATTATAGTTCCCCCTTCCGAGGTACTAATGTTGGTCATATCCCTTCTTCCTTCTGTTCCCAGACTTTCCAGGTTAACTCCACCTCATTTAATTCTACATTATCACTTTTCCTGTTGACACAGTCCACTCCGCGTGCTGATATTTGGTGGATGTGCAGTACATTAAAATTACTTGATATTCTTCCCCCTGTTTGGACTGGCACATGCGCATTAACCCAACTTGTTATGCCATTCCACCTCCTCCCTTTGAATTCTCCTCGCGTTTCGTCCAGCTCTGGCCGACGTCGTCGTCCCCGCTCTGCTGACCCCTCCACATTCTCTCTTCACGGCCCTGGCGTTTACTTTGATTCCATTGGTGTCCCTCACGGAGTCCCTGATAAATTTCAAGCGCGAGATCAAGTTGCTGCCGGATTTGAGTCTATTTTCCCCCAAGTTACAATAAATAAAAATGTAGATTAGATTAATTACTTATATTACAACCAACAGCGTTTCCTGAATTTTACTAAAGACGCTGTTGAAGGGATACATGAACAGCTTGATAGAACATCCCTTATGACTTGGCAAAATCGATTAGCATTAGATATGCTCCTTGCTGAAAAGAGTGGTGTATGTACTATGTTTGGTGATGTGTGCTGCACTTACATCCCTAATAATACGGCTCCCGATGGCTCAATCACCTGTGCTTTGCCAGGTTTAACTGCCCTTTCAAATGAATTAGCTACCACTTCTGGCATTTCTAGCCCCTGGGGCTGATGGCTCAGGTCAGTTTTTATTTCACTGGCCGTTGCTTTTATCATTCTGTTGCTTGTTGCCTGCTGTATAGTCCCCCTAATTAGATATATTGTGTCCCAGTATTTCACTGCCTCCGTGGCCAAGGCTTATATGTTACACGAAGAATGCATGCTTCCCATTTCTTCCTCCTTTCCTTCCACTCCTTCCCCTTCTCCTACTCTCTCCCTTGTTACTCCTATGTCACCCATATTTTTGTTGGTTCAAAAAGGGGGGAATGTAGAAGAAGAATGTTCTCCTCAGCACCATGTATTTTGTGTGTTTAGTAAATTAGAATCTTTATAATAACTATTTTGTAACTTGCCAGTGAGAGACGCTTTGGCTTATGAACTAACAAAAATATGTTATTCCAGGGTTCAGGAGAAATAGTGTCCAGATGAATAAAATGTAAGCTGTTTCTTGTTTTTCCCTTTCTCAGAGTGAATATTTCAGGGACAAGGTCACAAGGCTGCAGAAAGTACATGTGGTTTATGCAAAGGCGTCTCTCCTGTGCTTAGCTTCCAAAACACAGATAATGCTTAGCTCAACAGACATATTGTTTAACTTTACTGTTTTGATAAGGATGTTCTTTCTGTCTTATTAATCATGAGATGCTGAAGTATAAAAAACCCCTCCTGGCTTTTGATCGGGGTTCAATTGAGCTTTGCGGCAATAAGTTATACTCTTTTGAATCTCTACTTACTGCGACTCCGAATGAATAAATAAAATCCATCCATCCATTTTCCAACCCGCTGAATCCGAACACAGGGTCACGGGGGTCTGCTGGAGCCAATCCCAGCCAACACAGGGCACAAGGCAGGAACCAATCCTGGGCAGGGTGCCAACCCACCGCAGGACACACACAAACACACCCACACACCAAGCACACACTAGGGCCAATTTAGAATTGCCAATCCACCTAACCTGCATGTCTTTGGACTGTGGGAGGAAACCGGAGCGCCCGGAGGAAACCCACGCAGACACGGGGAGAACATGCAAACTCCACGCAGGGAGGACCCGGGAAGCGAACCCAGGTCCCCAGATCACCCAACTGCGAGGCAGCAGCGCTACCCACTGCGCCACCGTGCCGCCATAAATAAAATGAATTGAGAAAATATTATCTGTCTGCTTTCCAGTGTGCCTTTTTCGTCCACAATTGTCAGTACCACGATTAGCTGGGGACCAATCAGCTGAAACTGGAACTTCACATTCGTTTTCGATCACTTGTATCAAAATTGGAGTCCGACAAGTCATAGTCCAGTTCACAGATAATAGGCAAAACTTCGTCCGTGGAGTATTTTGCTTTACGCATTCGCTTTGATCTCTCGCCAGATGTCAGTCCCATTTTTGCTGTTGTTTGCGCCTTGCTATTCACGCGAGTGCAGGAAATCTCGGTCAAACCAATGAATCTAACTTTCCTTCTAGCAACGAGGGTCCAACTAAAACATAACAGTTGGTTTTGTCACAGTTTACAGTTGATTACCATCATCAACTCCTCCTTTTGACAAAAGTCGACATCAGCCCTGAAAGAGTTAATAAGCAAATAATATACCATTTATCTGTGTGCTGATTGGTGTAAATTAAAATATATGTAAATATGTTATGAGTGGAGAGCGCTTTGAGTAGTGAGAAAAGCGCTAAATAAATGTAAAGAATTATTATTATTATTACAAGTAATCCTCAAAACAATATAATAGTGCAATAGAAATATTACAAGTACAGAGCAGAACTCAACAGTAGATGATATCACAGAATACGATGTTAAGGCGCTCCATATGCTGTACAGGAAGCCAACAGAAGTGCAATTCACTTAGAGTCACATCAAGAATGAACAAGTCGTGTTCTGTTCAAAGGGAATGGATGTGATCGTGCAAGCTAAGCCAAGTTTTATTTTTTTGTCTTTAAACGCTATAGATGAAGAACTTCATCCATTCTGTAACAAGTCACACTTCATATTTTTTTTTTGAGGCACCAGTTCATGTTTAACAAAATACTTTTTTAAGATGAGCTAACGCTTTTTCATATTAAAAATGTCTTCTTTTAAGCCTGTGAACCTTTCCACCAAATCTGACAGACGTTTGTGTATATTATTTATCAGAGAACAGCACAAAGATGAAAATGCAAGACAGTAGCCTAAAACGAGCTGTGATTGAAGTTTGCAAATTCTGTTTCATGCCTTCCTTTTATTAATCTTTAAGGATTGTTTAAAAATTTGTAAGACAAATTACAGGAAAAAAAAAAATGCGGTTCATCTCTGCTTCGCTCTTTTGTGATTTATATTTGTCTTGTACATTGGGCGGGTGGTGGCTCTGAGGCCAGGGATCTGCACTGGCAATCGGAAGGTTGCTGATTCAAATCTCATAAATCACCAGAAGTGACTCTACTCTGGTGGGTCCTTAAGAAAAGACCCTTAACTTGCAATTGCTCCGTTCTGGAAATGATGTTAACCTCCATCCATCTCTGCAAGTAGGCCCTCCAACCTGCAAGGAAACACCTGAGGGTTGGTGGCAGGACTGGCACTCCAGCCACCTTCCTTCTGATGACCCTGCTGACACTTGCTGTGTCTAAAGCACTTCTGGTCCACTTCTGAAAAAAAGAGTAGCACAGGGTCTGAGCCACCTGGAGGTATCAATGCCATTTGCAATTGTGGTGCCTATGACCCCAACTCATTTTACATGAGAAACTGGAGGGAACTGTGAGAGATTAGAACATTAGACCAACTGGGAAGAGAGCACGCCATTCTGAGCAGCATGCTCATCCACCCCAGTCACCAGAATTCTCCAAAATAACATCATGTTGAGATTTTCTCATTGAAACCACACCCATCCATCCATTATCCAACCCGCTATATCCTAACTACAGGGTGTGCTTCCAGTGTGCAGTGCCGTGGCACCAGATGTACTCCCAGGTCTGTTATAAAAGAAGCCGAATTTCCTGTAAGGGCAGACGGAGTTGGGAGGAGTGTGGACGAGGCTTCAAGGGAGGTGTGGAAGGAGCAAAACGAGTTGTGTCATTGTAGAAGAGAATTAGGAGAACAGTGGAGGCAACAATGAATAAAGAAGATCTTGTGTTTGAACTCCGGGCTGTGTTGTGTAGTTGTGTCTGAGGTGTTTGGTTTCCTGCTAGGCCCCCTGCTGGTCACATTTGTTATTGATAACTTTAGTGCTGGAAAGCTACAGTATATAGAGGCTTAGAGAAAAACTGAAGTATTGTGTGTAGTACATAATAAAGTTTCCTGAAGCCTACAGCAGTTTCATAGCATTGTGTGATGACACCACAGAGGGATTAAAGCCCCAGCAGCACTGCACGTGTGACAGCCAAGGTGGCTTATAAATGGATGTGTAAACTTTCTGATGTATTTGTGCATAAACACCACAACTGCGCATTAACATCTGTGTTTTCAAAATTTCATTAAATACATTTCTTTTCTGGGATGCACCTTGCCTTAGGCCACTTCAGAGAGTCGCACTTGTTCCAGCTCCATTGAGATCTGGGACCTATTAATTTTAACAGCAGTATGCTCTTCATTTGTCTCCATGATGTTGTTTTCTTGAATGAGTCTTCCTCTGATTGATACAGTTGTCTCTGCCGTGTTGCTCGGGCTGAAATAGCCTGCAGCCAGTCATGTTTGCAACAGGAGAGGAATGAACAAGAACGAAAGATAAGTGTGCCACCTTGTCTCCTGCACATCTGCACAGAGTCACTTGATAGTAGCATTAGCTGTATTGTTTCAGGCCCGGTGCTTTCCTCAGATCCATGGTGCACCAGAAGGTTGGCTTTCTTTTTACTAAACGCAGCAGAGCAGCACCTCATGCTGATTCTACATACCCAAGATAATTAATAACGTTATTCATTTTCCAAATGCACTAATTCCGACTCTGAATTCAATTTCTTTTTTAATTGTTTTACAAGGTGCTGTATACAGAAATCATCTTGGTGCAATACATGCTAAATAATCCTGAGAAGACATAAAATGGCGGTTAAGGCTGCAACATCCTGACATGTTTGTCCCAGAATCTCAAGTCAATCTGACAAGTACAATGTGGAAAATGACCGTACTTAAGACTCTTAAAAATGGCATACGAGGGGGTACCCAAAAATAATCAGAATCTGTGCCTGTCACGCAATCTCGACTTAGTTGCGAATTTTGCCGCATTGCTCCGTACTGTTCATTCGCAATTCCGTGTCGCTTATTCTTGGTGCTTATTAAACGTGTTTTTTGTGACGGGTGATCATAAAGAACAGCGAGTCTGCATTAAATTTTGTATTCTCTTCGGGAAAACAGCTGCTGAAACTGTAGTGATGCTTGAAACTGCATTTAAAGAGGACGCTGTAAGTAAAACGCAGGTCTACGAGTGGTGTTCATGTTTCAAACGAGGGGAAATGTCACTTGACGACCAACCGAGATCCAGCCAACCTTCCACAATTAGGAATGACGAAAATGCAATTTACGAAGATCGTCGTCAGACTATTGAAGAGATTTCTGAATTGACTTGTGTGTCTCAGAGTTCTTGCCATCTTCCCTACTCGCCTGCTCTTTGCTCTGTGTGACTTTTTCTTGTTCCCACATGTGAAAGAAGAACTCAAAGGAAAGTGTTTTTTGTACTGTGGAGGACATGAAAGAAAAATGGCTGTAGGCCTTGGACAATGTTACTCTCCAGCAATTCCAAAAATGTTTCCACCAGTGGGAAAACCGTTGGGACAAGTGCATTCATTCACGTGGAGAGGACTTTGAAGTTTCAGTAAGAAAAAATTTTTGAAATAATTTTTTTCCCTGTGCTGGTTATTTTTGGGTACTCCCACATACATATTTAAATCCATAATGAGATGAGACAAAAAGTGCGAAAAGTGAAGTAAAAAAAAGATATGCCTGAAAAGCAAACCAAAGAAAATCAAAAACAGGCCCACAATTCCAAAACTTAACTCCAAATCAGACTAATGTCCTGTGAAACCCTTGGAGAGCTCAGCTCCCCAAACTCGGACACAAACAGGCAGAACACACAAGTGTAAAAGCAGCACACTCTTTATTGTCTTTGTGGGACAGCTCTATTCCTCGCTCTCCACAATACATACTGTCCCGCACAACAAAATTGCTCAGTCCCTTCTATCTTTCTGTCTTTTCTTTCTCTCTTCTCTGCCGCCTCCACTCCCCTCCCAGCAAGCGTTGTCCTCCACCTCCCGACTCTGGCTCCTTGAATGGAGTGAGGCAGCCTCCTTTATAGTGCAACCGGAAGTGCTCCAGGTGCACTCAGATCCTCTTCCGGCAGCACTCCTGGGTGTGGAGAAAGGGCTGTAGTCCAGGACTGGTGGTGGTGGTGGTGGCCATGGACCCCAGCAGGATTGAGTTTACAAGCTCCAAGCCCATGGCCCTGATGCAATCCAGGGGGGTTGCCCGCTTGTGTTGCTGTGGACATGTCCTCTTCCCGAATCCTTCCATCAGAAGGGCGTCCCCGACCCTGCAAGGGTCCACAGCCATCCACCAGTTGGGATCCACAAAGGTGCTGCCAGGGGATGCTGCAGCAGGAGCAGCTGGGTCCTTGTGGGCAGTGTTTTCGCCACACCCGGAAGTGCAGCCGGGACTCAATCAAGCACATGGAACACTTCTGGGTGCCTAATAAAAGGAGCCAGCGGCCACCACTCGGGAGCCAGGGTCAGGAGGAGGAGGACGAGGTTGCCTGGGAGGAGTGGTGGAGGAAGAAGAGAGTGTTATAGTGTGTGCTTTGCTTTAGTTATTTTGGCGTGCTTGGGACTCTGTTAGGGCTGAGGGACATGGGGAAGACATGGACCTCAGCTGAAAAAAAAAAAAATCTTTTTGTTGATATTACACGTGCCTCCGTGTCAGTCTGTGTCGGGTCAGGCGCATATATAGCGCCTTTTACAATATATATATAATGGTAAAAAAAATAAATCTTTTTGTTGATATTACACGTGCCTCCGTGTCAGTCTGTGTCGGGTCAGGCGCATATATAACGCCTTTTACAATATATATATATATATATATATATATATATATATATATATATATATATATAAAACCTCAGGTAAACCCTGTGTATTACAGAACAAAATAAACACAAGTTACATGTATTGTGAGTAACGACTATCATTTGACTGGAGAAAGATGGCAGTAGTGCCGCTTATGAAGGCAACGAGGCAGAGGGGGCGGGGTCAGGAGCCCCAGGACCGGAAGTGATGTCATATGTCCTTGAAATGTTGCTTGCCAGAGCTGCAGAGTAAAGGACAAGAGAAATGTTATAAGGCAGCGCCAACCCCTGGCTCGGGGTGGCATTACAAGTCGACAAGGCCTGAAGTTGTTTTCCAGGCAATTGTGTTTGACAATATATCTATTGACTGGATATATAAGTATATATATGGAGAGAGAGTTGAGCCGTTTAATTCAATTCTTTCAGCTCCTAACATTAATACTGTAAGTAAATGGTAACATAACATAGATTAAGCTACAATTATAATCCATCAATAAGGAGGCTTCTCAAAGCAAACCCTGCCAGTCTGTTTTGCTTCTGTCTTTCTCGTGCCCCAGTTTCACGATAATTTACTGCGCTGCATTACATACAAGATATGCTTAGTGACCTGACCTTAACATTGATCAACTAAGTGCCGAGAAGTCCGTGCCTTAGCCAAATTTAAGTTGTCAGAAAGGAAAAAAAAAAAGTGACCTGTTATTCACTTAAGTCCCAGCGGGCTTGCCTATGACAAAGAACACCGTGTTGTACAAGCACATAAAATGAAAAATATGAGAGGTACTCCCATCTTTATGACCCGAAGATTAATCTGTCAATGGATCTAAACATAAATCTAACCCTGGCTTTACAAAATACTATTTTACATGCCTTTACTCTATATTTTATCTTTTATAGGCAATAAACATAAAACATCACAAAGGGGTAACGTTCTCATCAATATTATTACTTAATGATAATAAATTTTCAGCCTTATAAAGTTCTGAAGAATTACTCTTGAGGCAAAGTGTGTGATGCACACACAGTACTTCAGGGCATAGATTTGCAATTATATATATTTATTAATGAAGAGCCTTTAAACGGATTTCAAGGTTAGTCTGAGAAGGGCAAATGTTGCTCAGTTTGAAGAAGTTCCTGCAGTGTGTGTGTGTGTGATGCATTGTTAAACTTCATGCTAACAGACGCTTGTTGAATAAGCCAGGTCCGTTATATCTCGAGGAGTAACGTTTTATTCATTAAAAGTCCATTTTACTTGGATGGAAGGAAGGCATCCCTAGCAGTGGATGCTTTTGCCCGCTGGTTTTTATTTCATCCAAATTTTAAATCAAGATAATTAAAATCATTCAGTTAAATGTGTTACCATCACCGGCCTATTGATTCAGAAGCCAAAAAACAAGCATGTTGCTTTCATTAGAAATTAAGAAATACGAAGGTGTAGTTGTTGCATTATTTCATAGTAAGTAAATGCTCATTCAGTGCAATGAATAGGCGTCCCGTCCGGGGTTTGTTCCTGCTTTGCACCCTATGCTGGCTGAGATGGGCTCCAGCACCCTAACCGTGACCCTGTTCAAGACTAAGCAGGTCAGAAAATAAAATAGAAATATTTATAGAAGTTTTTATACTCTAAAGGTTTAAGAATTAATGGCAACCTTAACCCTTTAAACCTGGCCTCGTTTTGCTGGCTATAACTTCATCCAATAGGCATGTTCTACACCTCAAAATGATGGTCAGAAATCTCTCTTTCATAGTTGTTAAAACTGATATGTTGTACAAATATATTGCAGCAGAATCAGTTGCAAAATTCAGTATTGTTTGCTGTTTGCAAAAAATGCACATTAAGTGCTATTCCAATTTCTATAGGTGTTAGAATAAGTTTCCATACGCTGTAAAATGGTGGCTGGGTCAGGTACACTCAGAAAAAAAAATTCTATGACAAATCTACGGGTAAATTTCTAGTTTTACTTTTGTTGAAGAAGTAAGAAGCATAAAGAAAATCTGTTTCTTAAATGTCCCATCCCCTTTCCTATACCCCTAACCTTAAAGTCACTGTTTTAAGGCCCTAATCTTAATGATAACTCTAAGGCTAAGATTGGGAATGGGCCCTGATGTTTGGGACATCTAATGTTAAAACTGACCCTTGGGGTGCTTTGGATGTTGGGGTTCGCTCTCTTAGGCTCCTTGATGTTAAGGTACTCTGTATGGCGGGTCCCTTATGTTAATATCTTGTTTTTAGGTCCCTTATGTTAATTTTAGCCTTGGGAATTAAAGATGAACCCTTTCAGCTCCTTTATCCCTAATCTCTCTATTATATAAAAAAATCCTGGAACGGGACGGGACTTTTTCAGAGAGACACTTTCATGTCCCGCGAGATGAGACTTTGTGCCAAGAGATTAAACCAAGCCCAGGGCCGGAAATAAAAGACAAAGCGTATATGACAAAGTAGAATGTCATAAAGAATTCAAAAACATTGGCGTGATACACATGCAGAGCAGGTTAGAGATAATGGAAGTACTAAAATTCGAAAGTCTCCAAAAAAATGAAATTAAAGATCACATTAGTACAAACAAACGGAAATTATTACTTGGTGAAATAACGGAACAGCGAAAACAGATTGAATATATTGTTAGGATTTAAACTTTAAGTCGGAGACTTGTAGATGGTCTAATTCATGTTGCCATCAGGGAAAAGTAGTGTTTCCTCCCAATGAAGAGGCGTATCCACGAGAATTAAAAGATTTGTTATTTGGTGAAAGTGAAATCCACACACGCGAACGATAGAGACGCCAAGTGGCTGGCACGTAGTGCAGGCCTGGGGGTTGGCGAGTGAAGTGAGCAGGGGGAAAAGCCCCCTTATTTATTACTAAAATTTGAAATAAAACTTTTTTACATAATATAGGAGGCTGGTTGTAGGATTTATCCACATATTTATAGTTCAAAATGTAGCTCTTTTATCAATACATTTTAAAAGTATAAATTAATCATTTTTTATGCATTTTTTTAAATTTTCAATGGGGGGTGCTATTTTTGAACCCCACTTAAATTTTAAATAATTTATTGCAAATTTTATATGTTATTTATATTATATTTAAGTATGATTTAATAGGGCATTTTTAATCTTTTTAATGGCTCTTCCTACAATTTTAACCTTATTTATGCCTTTCCAGCAGCTCCATGTACGACTTTATATTTCTACCTTTTTCTTATTACTTGGACATGGATTTTTACATCTGTTATACCTGCAATTGTATCACTCTTTAATTTAATATTGTTTTTTATCAGTATGCTGCTGCTGGAGTATGTGAATTTCCCCTTGGGGATTAATAAAGTTATCTATCTATCTATCTATCTATCTATCTATCTATCTATCTATCTATCTATCTATCTATCTATCTATCTATCTATCTATCTATCTATTTTAGGATTTTTATGGTGTAAATTAAAACGGATGGATTAAAAACAAATAAATTTGAGAAATATGTTGAATTAGTGTACAAGAGCATTAATTTAGTCTCTCCTACCCTAACCTAACCGTGACCCTGTTCAGCACTAAGCAGGTCAGAAAATATAATAAAATATGCACAAAAAATGCACATTAAGTGTTATTCTAATTTCCATAGGTGTTGGAATATGTTTGCTGTGGGGTGACTGGGTCAGGTACACTCAGGAAAAAAATTCTATGACAAATCTATGGGTTAATTTCTAGTTTTACTTTTTTTGAAGAAGTGAGCAGTGAAGTAAAATGGTGCGTTTTGGTGCGTTTTATTAAACTAAAAGATTACAGTATGTAGGCTTTCAAGGTATCTCAGGTCCCTTCTTAGTTTTGAAGCAATGAAAGAAAACAGGATTTATTTTTCTCTCTTCACTTCGACCATTTTCAAATAAGTATCCATCGCATACATACTCAGTATTGAAGACTCCTGGGCCATTCTGAAGGGCAGATCTCATTCTGCAAGAACCTGCATATTTGATAATGAAAGTACACAGTATATCCAAATACAAATACAGTAGTTGCAAGATTCCAAAACGTCTATACATTAAAAAAAAAAAAAAAAATCTGAAATATAGAAAGTGGAAAACATAGAAGGTGGAATAATGTTGAAATTCTGAAACACCCCACTCATGTATTAGATAACAGTCCGTCCATTAAACTGTACACAACTGAATCAGGACATTCAAGAAAGCCAAACTGAGATACAGCCATTCAGCCGATTCTGAGGGAAGAAAGAAAACCATTGCGGCACGGTATTGGATATGCCAAATGGGATTTTAATGGCAGAACACTGCACTTTAAGTATATTAACAATGAAATAATTGATTTTATGCAGTTTTTAAAAATTTTACATTATTGTTCGGTTCCATAGATAGATAGATAGATAGATAGATAGATAGATAGATAGATAGATAGATAGATAGATAGATAGATAGATAGATAGATAGATAGATAGATAGATAGATACTTTATTAATCCCAATGGGAAATTCACAATGGGAAACTGACCATCTGCAGGTCCGAAACATTAATGAGTTTAAAGGTTTAGTAAGAATTAGGATTAACGAAAAAAACAAATTCAAATAATATCAAAAGCACAGAACATGATGTATATTCCATACCTGAGCAACATGAACATTACTGGCTTTTTTCTTATAGAAAAAAATATTAAAATTCATAGTTTAAAAATTTTAAAACACCCAAATGACTGGATTATCTACTTAAAAAATCCTTTGCAGGGCAGCACGGTGGCACACAGTGGGTAGCACTGCTGCCTCGCAGTTAGGAGACCTGGGTTCGCTTCCCGGGTCCTCCGTGCGTTGAGTTTGCATGTTCTTCCCGTGTCTGTGTGGGTTTCCTCCAGGTACTCCGGTTTCCTCCGACAGTCCAAGGACATGCAGGTTAGGTACATTGGTGATCCTAAATTGTCCCTAGTGTGTGCTTGGTGTGTGTGGGTGGGTGGGTGCCCTGTGGTGGGCTGGCACCCTGCCTAGGATTTGTTCCTGCCTTGCGCCCTCTGCTGGCTGGGATGGCTCCAGCAGACCCCCGTGACCCTGTGTTAGGATATAGCGGGTTGGATAATGGATGGATGGATGGAAAATCCTTTGCTTCACGGTGCAGATACATAATAGTGGAATCTGAACGTGGGTTACACAAGTGCTGAAGACTGAGTGTTGCATTACTTTAATAGGACAAGGCGTCAGGCCGCTTACACCCACGACATGCCTATCCGTACTACTATGGTCGTTCACACCTACCCCTGCCATGGTTATGTATTAACTTGTGCTTTTGTATTCATTTATTTTCCACCGCTTGTGATCATGGGGGCAACAGTCTTAGCAGTGGGGTCTTTACGTCCTTTTCCCCAGCCACACTCATACTATGGGCATTCTCAGGCCATCTGGAGAAGCCATGGAGAACATTATGTTGCCTGTAAACATCGTTCAGCCTGACCAGTTTGGTGGTGGGTCAGTGATGATATATCTGGGGAGGCATACATTATGTTTCGGTCCATCCGACACCTCAGACTGTCCAGTAGCTCAGTGATGCCCTGGTCCAGATCCCCCAGGACACCATCTGTTGTCTCAATAGGAGCATACACCCCCCGCCCCCCCAATTCCCCCCCCCCCCCCCGACATTGTCAGGCATGCATACAAGCACGTGGGAGCCATACAAACTACTGAGTACCATTTTGAGTTGCTGCAATGAAATTTCAGCAAAATGGACGAGCCTGCCTGCCGCATGATTTGTTCACTTTGATTTTCGGGGTGTCTTTGAATTCAGCCCTCTGTGGGTTGATCATTTTCATTTCCATCAAACGAGGTGGCATCCTTTCATTCCTAACACATAACCATATCAGTCCATATCAGTTGAGATAGCCGGCAGGATTTTTTTCCCATTTGAGATCTCATGTGTTTTTAAAAGGTTCCTTTCATTTTTTTGACCAGTATATATATCCATCCATTATCCAACTTGCTATATCCTAACTATAGGGTCACGGGGGTCTGCTGGAGCCAATCCCAGCCAACACGGGGTGCAAGGCAGGAAACAAACCCCAGGCAGGGCACAAGCTCACCGCAGTATATATATATATATATATATATATATATATATATATATATATATATATATATATATGCATACATATATATATATGCATACATATATATATGTTTATGTGTTATAAACACAATAACAAGCTTACCCATATACGGGCTAAGTCTCACATAGAGTATTATTAAGGACAGAAATGTAGTGTATTATGTCCCCCTCTAGTGGTAAATATAACATTTTCATGACATTATAATGTAGTACTGGGGTGTTCTACCGTGTTAGCCATTATGAATGTAGTGAGAAGTCAAGCAAATTGACACCTTTTATTGGCTAACTAAAACGATTACAATATGCCAGCTTTTGAGGCAACTCAGGCCCCTTGTTCAGGCGAGATGTAATCATTATAATGTAAACGGGCAGGCAGGTCCCTTTGATTGCTTTTCAGCAGGTTTCTTCACTTTGATTAGACGATTGTTTTTCTCATTACATTCTAATAAAATATACAGCATGTAAATACTATAGCTTAGATATACTTCCCCAAATACAAACACATGATGGTTTTATTTGTACCTATATGCAGTGTTTTAGTTGGAAAAAGCTAATAGAGGGAACTCACTCAATAAGATACTGTGACCTGACGTGACATATGCAGACCCCCATATAAGTTACCAGAAAAATGAACATACCATATATATATATATATATATATATATATATATATATATATATATATATATATATATATATATATATATATATATATATATATTGTCACAGAAGCCTGGGGTTATTACCCAGCCGGTGTGCCTGGAAGGACCGGAAGGTGACATCTCTGTCTTCCGGGTCATGAGGGGACAACGAGAAAGGAGCAAGGAGGTTCTAACCCATTGGGACCCGTGGCCACCACCAGGGGATGCCTTAAGCATCATGGAACCCGGGAGACATTTACTTCTGCCACACCCAGAAAGATGGAGGATGCTTCCGGTGCAAATGGCAGCACTTCCACCACACCAGGAAGTGCTGCCGGAAGGACGTTATCGGAGACCTGGAGCACATCTGGGTGGGAATAAAAGGGGCAGCCTTCCTACAATGTGTGAGCTAGAGTCGGGAGTGGGAGTGGGACGAAGCGCCTGGGAGGAGAGGAAAGGCGGCCACGGACTGTGATAGAAGCCAGAATAGGGGTGATTTGGCGCTGGGAGCACTGTGTGCTGTGTGGGACTGTGTATTTGTGCATAATGAACGTGTGCATTTTATATAGATGTGGTTTCCGACTGGTGGTGTCCGGGCAAGTCTCACAATATATATATTCTAAAATTCAGTATTCTGTTAATTGAAGACCCCAGTCAAGTGTCCATTGTTACTTAACCACCATCTTTCTTCAGGACTCACTTCCATACTGTAAGCCAAAGTGCAGGGAAGTAGACATCAGACTACTGCTGACATTCTGTTACTTCAGGGCTCTGCAAAAAATCAGAGGGCTGCAGTGGCTGCAGGTTTCTGTTTTAACCGCATTCGCCTAATTAGAAACTGATGCTTACCAGTAACAGATCCTATTTAACTGAGTGGCTTGTTATCTCATGTGTATATCGTATAGGGTGTCCCACTCGGGAGTACAACTTTAAAAATGCGAATTACTCGCGAACGCGTGAACGTAAAGGCGAGCTATAAGAACTGAACATACCTGTATTTAGTGGAAAACAAGTCCACATTACAAAAGGTGCTGAAAATGTCATCCCCCAACGTCCACGCACAAGGAAACGCGACGCTCCATATTTGAGAATGTCCTCTGCAACATGTCACTGTCGATGGAAACAATTTCATGCTCGATGTTTGCTTTCAGTTGTTCGATGGTCCTGGGTTTGCTTGCATAAACCTTGCCCTTTAAATATCCCCATAGAAAAAAATCTGGGGGAGTTAAATCGGGCGATCGAGGTGGCCACAAACCTTTCGAGATCACCCGGTCTCCAAAAAACGATCGGATCTCTTCCATACTGGCATGAGAGGTATGGCACGTTGCTCCGTCCTGTTGCCCCGTAGCGGCGCCCACTATAGTGCCCAACTCTTTATGACACAGAATTAATTCTTCATTAAATAAGAAATATTTTTAACCTTGTTGCATGATGATACATGCATGCGTTGCAGAGTAATTCGCATTTTTAAAGTTGTACTCTCGAGTGGGACACCCTATAAATGTGTTCCCTTACCAAGGACGTCATCCAAATGATTTGTCACCTGAAGTGGAAAAGTAGTTCTCAGTCCTTCACTTTTTTCTCTTTGGATTCTTTCCAAATATTCTATTCAATCAAATAGTTTAAGATGAATACACCCAGGTGTAAATGGAGGCATGTTAGTCTCTTAGATGGAGACCTGTAGGTTTCGTTGTCATTTGCATCGATTGCTAATAAGGAGTCATTAAGAACAGTGAGTGTAGCTGTTTAAATCTAAAACAAGCAATGAAGGGTGGGTGACTAAAGGCCATGTCGTATTACATGACTTTTCCAGGTATTTTTAATCATAGCCTTTGTTTACCTCATCTTAGTAAATCAGAAGCAGTCAGCAGCACACTTCTAATGTGACAGACCCAGTGACTCACTCCAACTAGTCGGAGATGTGCTCTGATAAAATCAATCACGTTTTTATTCCATCCTTAGTTGTAGGGGCGGGATGTACGTGCATGAGAGCTGAGAAGCAATGAATGTTCATCCAGGAGTACAATGCATTTAAAGTAGCAACGAGAAATAAAGAACATGGGTGTTTTGGACCTTAAAAACAGATCCAATAAAATCAAATAGGTTTAAGTCACAGAGATGGGCTCCGTATGCATGAGAGCTGACAAGAAATCAAAGCTCATCTTGAAGTACAACTCAGAGAAAGCAGCAATGAAGATTAAGGGATGCAGGTGTTTTGGACCTCACAAACCGAAGAGAAGTTTGTCTGCCTGATATCTTGTGTATTACGTAACACGACAGAACGAACAAAGAACAAAACAGGCAGAGATCGTTGCTGAATTTGCTAGAGTTAGTACCAACACATTTTCGACTCGATCTGACAAAATCAAACAGGGTTAAGTCGTAGGGATGGGATTTGTGTGCTTGAAAGCGGACAACAAACCAATGCTCATCCAGAAGTACCATTCGAAGAATGCAGAGTGTTTTGGACTTCAAAAACAGACAAGAACCTCATTTTTCTGATGCGTCGTGTA
The DNA here is from genome assembly GCF_900747795.2 of Erpetoichthys calabaricus. NCBI lineage: Eukaryota > Metazoa > Chordata > Cladistia > Polypteriformes > Polypteridae > Erpetoichthys > Erpetoichthys calabaricus. The sequence continues at coordinate 34,552,528 of NC_041410.2, forward strand.
TCACGTACCAGAATGAAAAAAGAAAATAAAGGGAAGAGCTTGCCGCTGAATTCGTCACAACTGTTATCTCTTCATTCAGGATCAGTTCTGTCAGGCAGCAGGCTATTTGGCTGTCAGAAAAAGGGGTGACCACAACTGTGATAGAAGGTCGGCAGTCAGTCGGTAAGTATAACATGGATAGCGATGGCCAGTCATGTAATGTGACTTGGTCTGACGATGAAATCAACGACTGCAGTCGGTAAGTCTGACATACTCCATGACTGGAAGCAGCCCTCACAAACAATGAATGTTCATCCAGAAGTACAACATCATCTTAAAATGAAGCAGAAGAATGTTGTATGAGTGGTAAAATCTTCAAAAGCAAGAATCGACTTTTCATGACGCAATTAGGTTGACATTCGCCACACCACCACTGCTATCCTCGTTCATAGCCTTGTCACTTCTCGTCTCAATTATTGCAATTCCCTTTTTTTTGGTCTTTCTCGCAAATCTCTTTAAGCTTCAACTGGTCCAGAATTCAGTTGCCCACATCATTACTCGAACCCCCCTACTCACCATATCACTCCCGTCTTGCAGCAGCTTCATTATCTTCCAGTTCAGTTCCGAATTCAATTCAAAATTCTCCTACTAACTTTTAAGGCTCTCCACAACTTTGCCCCTCCATACCTGCTCCATGTTGCCATTCCCTCCCGTCCCCTTAGATCCTCTTCCTCCATCCACTTGACTATCCCCTTCGTCCATCTTACCACTATGGGGAGCACAGCATTCAGTTGCTCTGCTCCCCAGCTCTGGAACTCACTACCATCTGAGCTTAGAAATATTGAATCATTCTCACTTTTCAGATCTAAACTTTAAACTCATTTGTTTAAGACTGCTTTTTCTCTTTGACTACAATTGCTCTGTCTGATTTTAAATTTTGTATTTTAGTTTTGTTTTTTATAATGTGTGTTTCATCTATTGTTCGGTGTCCTTGAGTGTTTAGAAAGGCACCTACAAATAAATAAAATGTATTTTTATTATTATTATTACAGTAATCCCTCCTCCATCGCGGGGGTTGCGCTCCAGAGCCACCTGCGAAATAAGAAAATCCGCGAAGTAGAAACCATATGTTTATATGGTTATTTTTATATTGTCATGCTTGGGTCACAGATTTGCGCAGAAACACAGGAGGTTGTAGAGAGACATGAACGTTATTCAAACACTGCAAACAAACATTTGTCTCTTTTTCAAAAGTTTAAACTGTGCTCCATGACAAGACAGAGATGACAGTTCCATCTCACAATTAAAAGAATGCAAACATATCTTCCTCTTCAAAGGAGTGCGTGTCAGGAGCACAGAATGTCACATAGATAGAAAAAACAATCTCTAGCAAACAAATCAATAGGGCTGTTTGCTTTTAAGTATGCGAAGCACCGCGGCACAAAGCTGTTGAAGGCGGCAGCTCACACCCCCTCCGTCAGGAGCAGGAAGAGAGAGAGAGAGAGAGACAGAGTTTGTTTTTCAGTCAAAAATCAATACGTGCCCTTCGAGCTTTTAAGTATGCGAAGCACCGTGCAGCATGTCGTTTCAGGAAGCAGCTGCACAAAAGATAGCAACGTGAAGATAATCTTTCAGCATTTTTAGACGAGCGTCCGTATCGTCTAGGTGTGCGAACAGCCCCCCTGCTCAATCCCACTACGTCAGGATCACAGAAAGTCAGCGCAAGAGAAAGAGAAAAGTAAGTTGGATAGCTTCTCAGCCATCTGCCAATAGCGTCCCTTGTATGAAATCAACTGGGCAAACCAACTGAGGAAGCATGTACCAGAAATTAAAAGACCCATTGTCCGCAGAAATCCACGAACCAGCAAAAAATCCGCGATATATATTTAAATATGCTTACATATAAAATCCGCAATGGATCACTGTATTATTATTAAGAAACACCTGCAGCCACCAACATCCTCCAGGATCAACTTTGCAGAGCCCTGGATTATGATCACTGCACTATGCCCACATGACAATAATGACTCTACCCAACTGACTGGAAAACGGGACTTATCGTCCCTATCTGGAAAGGGAAGGGTGAACGCTTGGATTGCAGCAACTACAGGTGGGTAACGCTGCTCTCGGTTTCGGGTAAGGTCCTTGCTAGGATCATCCTCAATAGGATCCATGATCACATGCTCACCTACCAGCGACTGGAACAGTCTGGCTTTACACCTAAGAAGTCTACCATCAACCGCATCCTGGCACTGAGGGTTCTCATGGAGCGCAAATGTGAATATCGGCAGAGTTTCTTTTTAGCCTTTGTCGATTTTCGTAAAGCGTTCGACTCAGTTGACCAAGCTGCCCTGTGGAACATCCTGAGGATTCGTGGGATCCCCTCGAGGCTGCTGGACATCATAGCCAGCCTGTACACTGGTACTGCGAGTGCTGTGCAGAGTGGAGGCAGGACCTCTGTGTTTTTCCAGTTGATTCTGGGGTCCATCAGTGGTGTGTTCTCGCTCCTGCTCTGTTCAATGCTTGTATGGACTGGGTGTTGGGCGAGGTTGTGGAGTCCAGCTGCTGTTGGGCATCTGTTGGTAAAGAAAGATTCAAGGATCTTGACTTTGCTGACGATGCTGTGATCTTCATGGAGTCAATGGAGGCTCTGATCGTGCGCTCGAGAGACTGAATGAGGAGTCTGAGTGTCTGGGCTTGCGAGTGTCCTGGATAAAAACCAAGATCCAAGCCTTTAATGACCTCTTGGGCACAGCCATCGGCAGTGTGTCTGTCTGTGGAGAGAGTCTTGACCTTGTCAAGAGGTTCACTTACCTTGGCAGTGACATTCGTGTCTCTGGTGACTCTTCCTATGAAGTCAGTAGATGGATTGGGAGAGCATGGGGGGTCATGAGGTTTCCGGAAAGGGGTGTGTGGCGCTCCCGATATCTACGCAAAAGGAGGAAGGTCCAAGTCTTTAGAGTCCTGGTGCTTCCTGTCTTGCTATATGGTTGCGAGACATGGATGCTATCCAGTGACCTGAGACAAAGACTGGACTCCTTCAGTACTGTGTTTCTCCGGAAAATCCTTGGGTACCATTGGTTTGACTTTGTATTGCTCATAGAGTTCTGAATGAGGCACATTACCTGCATTGTGAGGGAGCGTCAGTTATGGCACTATGACCATGTGGCGCGATTCAACGAGGGTGATCCGGCTCGTAGGATCCTCATTATTGGGGACCCGAGTGTCTGGACCAGGCTAAGGGGTCGCCCACGTAACATCTGGCTGCGGCAGATAGAGGATCATTTCCAGAGGGTGGGACTGGACCGCGTGTCTGCCTGGGGGGTTGCCAAATGGGATCCCAAGTTGTTTTGTCGTGTAGTGGGTGCGGTAACCCGCTGTACCAGTGCATGCTCCCCAACTTGACCTGACTTGATTTAACAACCTGTAGTTATGGACCAATTAGACCATCTGGGCACACTACTCTGATCACATTTACTCATACCGGATTATGAAGTTAGAAAATAAATGGATGAGGTTTGACTGAAGGGACTTTGCCGAGAATCTTTTGCGGCTTGGAAATTTTGTTCTGCTGCATTCAACAAGAAGAGAGAAATTCCACAAAACTTTCATTTTTTTTATTTTAAAAAATCCTTGTGTATGTTGACAATAGTACAGAAACTTTGTTTCCTTTGCTTTAAGTACAAAAATGAGTATTGCATAAAGGGTAACTGTCTAAAGGGTAAGTGTCAATATGATGAGCGCCCCAAAAGTATGACACATTGGTGAATACTGTTGCCTAATTGGCTTCAGAGTATGATAGTCTGGAAAATGAATCAACATCTCCGACAATCGTGTTACGCTCGTAACACTCCACCTCGTGGGCGGCTTAGTCATCTGAGCCACAAAGGCTTAGCAAAGCTTTCTGGTAGTCTCCCTTGGTGTGTTCCTGGACGTAAGCAAACAAAGAAGAACAAAGTTAATAAAGATGAATTAAAGAAGAGCTTCAAAGTTTAATATCTGAAACTTTCCTTAAGCACTGCATATGTACATTGCTGGTTAACCCAAAGCAAATGAGACTTGGATGCAAAACCAACACAAGTCTTGTGCCCTGCATTGAGCTCAGCCCCCCATGTCTACATGATGCAACCTAATCCTCTTTGCATATGTTTAGTCTAGCAGAGACGGCTGTCAGCATTGGCTACTTGACAAAAGTGGCTGCACGTTTCTACTAGAGCCTGCAGGAGAGAAGGATTATGCGGGGAGGCAGCTGATCAATTAAGGGTGCCCCCTAAGGCCATGGGCACAGTTTGAGAAGGATTCTTTTGAAATCTGCTATGCCGCAGGGCTAACAGGGAAAGAGGAACCCACAAGTAAGAGCACTTTCTTGGGTGGTGTGGCCAAAAATGCAAGAACTGGAAGCGTAGCAGAGGACAGAATTGAATGTAAGTGGACCATAAGAGAAAGGGGGTCCTGATGAAGTCGGTGAATTATAGGCTGCCATGTCATTCATAGGGGCATTCAGAGTGAAGCCTCTTTGCATTCTTTGCAATGATAATGGCTTCCACTGGAGAATGATTTAAATTGAATGCTGTTTAAGGAAAACTGAAAATTAAACAGCACCACGTTATTTTTAAAGGTACTTACAATGATGGTCTTGTAGAGAGATTTGCCATACTGCTTCTTGAATTCAGTTCTAATCTTCAACAAGTCAACCTCACAACGAGACACCATGATCCTGGTCAGTGTTTTATCCTTGGCACCTTTACCCTAAAATATGCAGCAACAGAATAACATGCATGGATATTTTATAATTACAACATTGTGAAGCACTTGCATTTAGCTAAACTGCAGATTCTAATTTACTTTAAATATTCCCACTATGTGAAAGGAGACTATTCAATAGGCTGGTGTCAAAGAGTGCAGTTATTTTTTCCAATTTACTGATTCTCTCTGATGTCATTTTCTCACCCTTTTAATCTAGATAAAAGTCATGGGAAGGTGGGGGGGGGGGGATTGGGGGGGGAATTAAGCCTGTCCCAGTAAGCATATGGCATAAGGCAGGAACTGGAACCAGTGTGGCAGTGGTATAAACTGCATGAATGCACAGCTCACCTTAATTCAATTATAAGAAAACAAAAATTATTTAGAACTCCGGTATTGCTTAAAGGTATAGTCTTCTTTTGTTAATTTGCAAATATATATGTAACCAATTTCAGAATAAAAACAAATACTTATGAATGTTCATTTTTAAACATTATCCACCTTAATAAATGGATAAGTGTCTGTGTGTGTGTCTGTCTGTCATTCTGATAGATGGTGCATTACAAACATTTTTAGTCATAAAATACGCTGATTTTGTCATTCCAACAGATGGAACATCATAAATATTTTTAGTAATAAAATGCATTATATTTGTCATTCCATCAGATGGTGCAAGGTGCATCAAAAACATTTGTAGCAATAAATTGTATTGCATTTGTCATTCCAACAGATGGTGCATCACAAATATTAACACTGCTTTTACAAATCCCATACCACTTGGCATATAACAAAGCCACATGTATTGCATTCTGTGATGGACTGGCAACCTGTCCAGCACCACCTGCAACCCTGGTCAGGTCTGAGCAGGTTAGAAAATGTCTGACTGACATGCATTGTATTTGTCGTTCCAACAAATGGTGCATCACAAATATTAACACTGCTTTTACAAATCCCATACCAAAAGGAATATAACAGAGGCACATGCATTGTATTTGTCATTCCAACAAATGGTGCATCACAAATATTAACACTGCTTTTACAAATCCCATACCAAAAGGAATATAACAGAGGCACATGCATTGTACTTGTCATTCCAACAAATGTTGCATCACGAATATTAACACTGCTTTTACGAATCCTTCACCAGATCGTATATAACATAGGCACATGTATTGCATCTGTCATTTCAACAAATGGTGCATCACAAATATTAACACTGCTTTTAAGAATTCCTTACCAAATGGTATATATAACGTAGGTACATGCATTGCATCTGTCATTTCAACAGATGGTGCATCATAACAATAACTGCTGCTTTTACCAATCCCATACCAAATGACATATAGTAGAGACATATGTATGCATTGCATGGTGCACTGTAAACGTTACTGCTGAGGTCTATATTGACTATTTAAATTTCAGCCCATCTTAGAAGGGTAGCACAGCTCATTATTTACGTACTTCTAAAACGCACAGGTCCAGTAAATTATTTATTTTAAAATCTTACCTTCATAGAGTCTTGCAGCTTGGAAGCAAAGTAGAGATATTTGTTCTCAATATACTGAACTGTAAAAGAAACAAAGAAAGAATAACATTATAATAGCTGTTTAATTTGTGGTACTTTTCCTTCTATATGTGCTGAACAGAAGATGGAAGGGATGCCTCGGGGTTGTAGGCATTGATCCACCATGTCACAGGGGTGTCCCTTGAAATGAAATGCTTGCCATTATTTTGAATAAGAGATGAACCAACTGTCAGTGGAGCCCAAATGAGTTCTGATTACAGCAACAATGCCTAAGGATCTAACAATCATGAAATTTGGTAAATGTGAGTAGAATTCAAAAGTGGTGAACTTTTGACTGAAAACATAAAATCATTTTTTAACCAAGCAAAGCTTTGTTTTATAAAGAACCATACTGGAACCCCATCACTCCAAAATAACTTACATGTGTGCAGTAATAGCACACATAGCCTTATGGTTGAGGCATTCACAAAATACCCTGATTGGTTATAAACCTGACCCAATAAAACATATACCGAATGTAACGGAAAAGCAGTAGCTTTTCAGTTAATTACATTAAGCACTGACTGAATTATTTAAGAGGAGCACTGTTGGATCACACGTCTAGAGGCCTGACCTGAATTTCCAGCCTAGCATCTGTCCATGTCAGTTTGGTCCATTCTTACTGGGTATGCAGCTCTTCAGTTTTCCACCCACATCCTAATGACATTCTTGCTGGGTTAACTGGTGACTTTCAATTTGTCCATTGTAAGTGGATGTAATTGCAGTAATACTCCATAACAGCCACCTACTTTAGAAAGAATAATAATGATATATGGGATGGCATGGCAGTGCTGTCTCACAGAAAGGAGACCAGGTCCTCACATCCTGGGTTCCCTCTGCATGGAGTTTGCATGTTCTTCCCATGGGCTGCTTTGGTTTCCTCCTACTGTCCACAGATATGCAAGTGAAGTGAATTGGCAGAGCTAAATTGGGCATTTAGTGCTTGTGTGCTTGTTCCTGCCTTGCCCCATATGTTAGCTGGGATAGACTCCAGCACTCATGACAACCATGGTCTGGATTAAGTGAGTTAGAAAATTACATGTAATAATAATAATAATAATAATAATAGATTGGCTGGTGCCCTGTCCAGGGTTTATTCCTGCCTTGCGCCCACCTTGCTGTGACGTGCTTTCTGTCTTCAGCCCTACATGTACTACCCCTTAATTTCCACTGATGTATGTGATTCATCATTAAGCTGAAAGAATTCTGATGGATCGACTTAATCAATGCCTTTTGAGGATTTTGCAGACCTGAATAACTTAATATAAATCACCAAATGCATTGCTTGCAAAATGTAACCTTTTTTGACAAAAATTTTAAAGCTTTTCCAATTTTGGTAACTTATCAGGGAATCACAAATGTATGTTTTTGAGCATTACAGGCACATACCTAGATTCAGAAACGCATTTTCTAGATCTCCTTTCACCTCTTTGCGAATGCTTTCCTGCATGTCATAAGGACTGTAGCTCTTGTACTTCAGGAAGACTAGAAAAATAAAGAAGGAAACCATTTTAAATGTGGAAATATATAACAACCTGCAGTGTTTATATCACAAAAAAGCCGGTAGAGATAAGACATTAAGATTAATGAGTGGATATAGAAATCTGCAAGAGCACACTTTAATCTATTGCCAATACACTAGGCTCTCCGATTTCATCAAGACCAGGAATGTCTGCACTTGGCCTGTACCCCACCCTCTGTGACTGGCTCCTAAACTTTCTGACTGGGAGACCCCAGTCTGTCAGGATTGGTAATATTTCAGCCACCATTATCACAAACACAGGCACCCCACAGGGATGCATCCTCAGCCCCATCCTCTACACCCTGTTCACCCAGGATTGTGTCACCTCCCACAAAGATAACATCATCCTAAAGTTTGCAGATGACACTGCAGTGATAGGACGCATCACTGGTGGAGACGAGGTGGCCTACAGGAGGGAGGTGACCAGTCTGGTGTCATGGTGTGAGGATAACAACCTCACCCTCAACACAGACAAGACAAAGGAGATGATAGTGGACATGAAGAAGGAGAGGAGACCTCACCAGCCACTGTTCATCCGAGGGCTTGAAGTGGAGAGGGTGAGCAGCATTAAATACCTGGCCGTCTACATCAGTGAGGACCTCACTTGGACACTTAACACTACACAGCTGCTCAAGAGGGCCCAGCAGCATCTATACTTTCTGAGGAGGCTGAGGAAGTTTGGTATGTCGACTAAGATCCTCTGCAACTTTTACAGCTGCATTGTTGAGAGCATCTTGATCAGCTGCATCACCGTGTGGTACGGCAACACTACTGCTGTGGAACGCAAACGCCTGCAGAGAGTGGTAAAGACTGCTGAGAAGATCACCAGGACCCCACTGCCCTCTCTGCAGAGCATCTACAACTGCAGAGTCCACAGGAGAACTGCCACGATCCTCAGGGACCCCATCCACCCCCAACATGAACTGTTCACACTTCTACCCTCAGGCAGGAGGTATAGAAGCATGAAATGCAGGACTTCCAGGATAAAGAACTCTTTCTTTCCCAAGGCCATTAGACTCCTAAATAACTGAGTGGAGTTTATAACCATTGGTTCACCTCATTCTAACCCCCTCACACAACTGTAACTGTATTTGACTTGTCCATCACACACCTACCTGCACATTACACTTTATATTTCTATTCCGTTTTTATACTTTATGCTGCCTCTGTTACTTATTATCTATCTGCTACTTATTATTTATGTTTATCTTTATATGTTGGTTTTCTCATTTGGTGTGGACAGCAAAGAAAGAATTTAATTGTACAGGGAAAAGTGTTTCCTTACTGTGCACATGACAATAAACTTTGAACTTGAACTTGAACTTTTCAAATGAGGGGGTGCCAGATCATCTAATGTAGGAGACACCCTACACAAGGGCCTTACCTTGTTGAAGATGGGGCAGACTCCGTTCAGTCATGATAGTAATCCAGGTGGCCACATCTGTCCCCTTCCGTTTCACTCCGGCATCATACAAATCCTGCATGAATAAAGACACTTGTTGAACCATGAAGATGAAGAGCCACACACTGTAGTTTATGACACACTAACCACCATTACCTTCATACTCCCAAGATTGCATGATACTGTATACAGGCTATAAGTGCCAAGCAGGATCATCTAACTTCCCGGCCTGGATGAGAATGGGATTCATTCCCAGACAGGAGGACAAGATAAGGAATTAGTGGGGGAAAGCTCCGAAATTTGTATATTTTCATCCGTCATCTGCTAGATGGCAGCATCCCAGACCAAGATAGCCATGTGGAATCCTGCAGGGCATCATGGGAGTTATAGTGCCAAGAGTCAGCCCTACTGGGTCCCATGGGAGCCACCAAGGGGTGCTGATGGGATTTGCAATCCCTTTCAGTTCTTCTGCCTGACATGGAAATGCTATGCCCTGGCACCGGATGTACTCCTGAGTCCGACATAAAAGGAAGCCGTCCAGCCTCCTCTGGAGAGTCACAGCTGGGAGGAAGGAAGGCAACACTTTTTTTGAACCCGTGACTGTCTGTGTGTCACGTGTTTCTAGGGTTTGGGGCTCAGTGGTGCCCCCTATCTGTCACCAATCATACAAAATTAGAAACATTATTTAAATATAAAATTATCATTTCAGTGACATTTGTTTATGGAAATTTTCTATATTAAGTTACAGTTAGTGTCAATCACAAGGAGGTCAAGGCATGTCCTCTTCTCATCAAAAGAAATGTACCAGAACTGCACATTCTGGATGGATGTGTGGATAATCAAGCAAGGCCCAAAAAGGTCCAGAGGGGATTTTAGGACAACCCTCCTGGTTAAGTCCTGAGTTGGGGGATATAAAAGGCCATAAACCAACATAAATGGAAGTTCAATTGACCTTATTCTAGAAGGAGAGAGATGCTCACAAACACATAGTCACATGCGTACACTTGGGAGACAACTTGAGGGATCTGGTGATGGTAGCTACCTGCCGAACCAAGCGATGGCGCTGTATTCTAATGCCTTCTCTATTCCACCCTAAACAGGAAGGAAGGCCGATGGCCATTCCACCACTGACGTCATGTCTGTTGTCAGGCCTCCTGGACTTGCCCCTTACCTGCTTTGAACCAGATATTGAAAAGACGTTGCTAACATCTTTGTAAAAAGATCATTTATGTTTTCATTTGTTTTCATTATACAGGGTCACGGACAAACCTTAAACATTTTTCTGTGTTGCATTTTTTTTACAGCTTTCATGTTGTTAATAAAGAATTCCTAGGCATAAATAAATGCTTAAAAGCCAATTATTATGATTAACTGAGCACACCCCTAGCATGTATTCTTCTTCTAGTTCTTCTTGTTCATTAAGCTATCTGCCATAAGGCAGGTCTTTCAATTGCCTCCATTGTACTCCATCTTTGCTCTTCTTATTTCTTACTATATATAACTTAACGTACAATCTTTAAAAACGACTTAATCCAATTAGAGAGTTATAGGAGGCCAGCAGCCTAAAATGCAAGAAAGGAACAAACACTTGAGTTGCGGGGTCCACTCGTGTACACACTCACATTTTACCAAAGTGTTACAATTTAGGATCTCTAATTAAAGTAACACGTGTGTCTTTAAGATGAGCAAGTATTCTTAAATTTAACCTTACATTAATCAGATGCTTCCAACAAACTGGCAGCAGCAAATTCAATGTGGATGTCACAAATCAGCCTATGACATGCCTGAGATATTTAGACTTTCTTTTGCAAAACGTAACTTAATGTTTAAAAATAAGATAATGGAAAAGGATTCGTCAAAGAGATCACGAACAAGCAGGCAGACATCTCATACATGTAATTCTTTAGAGGAGAATGTCAAAACCTCAGCAAATGTGTTGTTGACCTAAATCCGATTTCTTTCTTTTCCTTGATTTGCTTTGTCACTGCCTATAATCGGTCTTTCCATTAAAGATCCAAAATATGGTCGAGGACCCGGGAAGCGAACCCACAATCTCCTTACTGCTGACCAATACAACAGTATTAGTGAAGTAAAAATTTAAAAAATGAATATGCCCTTGCTTTTAAATGACTTGACATGCACATTTAGGTTTCGTAAAAAAACATCTAAACCAGTGTTTCTTAAACTATGGGTAGCAACTCATTTTGTTCTGCAAGACTGGATTGCGCTGAGTTGTGAATCACAATTGAAGTGAATGGGAAAGGATCATGAAAACACCTTGAAATGGCTTGTCATTTGCAGGGCTTAAACAGACCCTCTAAGTTCAGTGGCGATTCTTCAAAAAGGAAAAGGACAACAATTGGTGGTGATTCTACAAGGGGGAGAAACGGATAAACAACTGTGATTCTCCTAGGGCACCCAATCCTTTCACACCTCCTCCCTGGACAATGGTCGGCGGTGATTCTCCAAGGGGGGGGAGATGATATCCCACCACGATTATGGGTCTCGAGTGCCGAGAAAAAAAATGCAAGAACCACTGATCTAAACCATTGGCCCTCAAGCTTTGCTTTAAGTCTTCCTGATCAACACTACAAGGTTCATACATAAACGACATATTATAAGCATTAAACAATTTGAAAAGTTTGAACTTGCTCAAGAAAATGTTCTCCTCCAATACCTTCAAAGATGTGCGAGGCAACTGACCAAACTGGGCACATTTGAAATATGGATGGTAAACGTACAAAGAGAGACTTTGCATAATGCAATGTGGACATACCATGCAATCTGTGACCATTAATTTCACAGAATACATGTGTTGGCTGGGATTGGCTCCAGCAGACCCCCGTGACCCTGTGTTAGGATATGGTGGGTTGGAAAATGACTGACTGACTGACATTTTTTTCCAGTATTTGGAAAGCATATGAACCCCATGACAACATGAACTACAGTAGATTGTCACACTCAATAATAAGGATATGCGTCATTGCAACTTTCTGTAACCTTGAACTGGAGTAAAAGGGTTTGAATATGGATGGAAGACAACATGGAGGGAGAAATAAATAACAGGGCCTTTCTCAGTCAAAGCCAATCGATCAAGCAAGTTCACAAAATGGTAGTACAAGCTGTTAATGGTGGTGTATGATATAATGATTGCTGGACTAACAACATTATGTGTACCCTGTACAATACTATTTGCAAGCAGAATATATAGCCTGAAGAATTATTAAAAACAGGAAATTGCAGCAATTACATGGTGCAAAGTAAAGATTTGTGTTTTAGAACAATATGAAACTGATCAAATATATAAACCATGCTTTTTAAAATCATAAAACAAAGTAGTTTTGCTAACCCTAGCATCTTGGTCAATTCTTTCAAAGTCTTGAATTCCACTGCTTCCAACTCTGTTGCCCTAGAAACAGAGAATTTAAAAGAGGCCATTAAAAGACACTTAAAATATGCTGAAATATCAAATATGATAGATAGATAGATAGATAGATAGATAGATAGATAGATAGATAGATAGATAGATAGATAGATAGATAGATAGATAGATAGATAGATAGATAGATAGATAGATAGTGAAAGGCACTTTATGATAGATAGATAGATAGATAGATAGATAGATAGATAGATAGATAGATAGATAGATAGATAGATAGATAGATAGATAGATAGATAGATAGATAGATAGATAGTGAAAGGTACTATATGATAGACAAATGGATACCACACACCATAAATGAACTTTTTTTACATCACTGTATTCAAACTGACAAAAATATTGTTATGTTATTTACTATATATTTGTGTTACAACAACATTGTACATATTGTGTGGCAAATTAAAATAAATCACCTATACATAAAGTATAATAATATGTAATGTGTTTACAATTAGTAAATATATAGCAAATAGTAAATATATATAGTATAGTATATAGTATATAGTAAATATATATAGTAGAGTATAGTATAGTATTAAGTATAGTATAGTATATAGTAAATAGTAAATATATATAGTACAGTATAGTATAGTGTATAGTATAGTATATAGTAAATATATATAGTAGAGTATAGTATAGTATTAAGTATAGTATAGTATATAGTAAATAGTAAATATATATAGTAGAGTATAGTATAGTGTATAGTATAGTATATAGTAAATATATATAGTAGAGTATAGTATATAGTATAGTATAGTATAGTATATATAGTATAGTATATAGTAAATAGTAAATATATATGCAAGAGTATAGTATAGTGTATATAGTATATTATATAGTATAGTATATATAGTATAGTATATAGTAAATAGTAAATAGATATACAAGAGTATAGTATAGTGTATATAGTATAGTATATAGTAAATAGTAAATATATATAGTAGAGTATATAGTAAATAGTAAGTATATACAGTAGAGTATAGTATAGTGTATATAGTATAGTATATAGTAAATAAATATGCATACAGTACATGAATGACATTCTTAAACCTACTTCATCTAATTCTTCTCCCAGAAGCACTGGGCACAAGGCAGAATATAAGCCTGGACAGATAACCAGTCCATCACAGGACCCTCACACACTCACACCCACACTCAATCTATTAACCTAATCTTTAGGAACACTGGAGAAAAACCTGGAGTTCCTAGAGGAGAATTGGAGAATGTATAAACTCCACGCAAATAATCACCGCATGAAGGATTCAAGCCCAGGATTCTGAATCCCGGAGGCAGCAGTGCTAAGCAATGCACCACATCCTTCATACGTACAGCATTTAATAAATGACTGGGGGTGTAGCTGCCATTCTAAAACAGCATGTGAAAAGGCCACACTTCATATACAGTAACTACTAATTTGCAGAAGAATGTGGGCAATTACGACTAATTATGGTGATAATCTGACTAGTCTGAAAATGTACTGTTTTAAAAGAGTGGCTTTAGTGTCACTTCCCCAGATGTTGTAAACTATTCATTTTTTGCTTTTCTATGATGATGTACATCTGTACACAAGGTAATTATCATTTTTATCCATTATCCTTTTGTTTATATATGTTTATGCTATACTTATAGCTTTGATAACTACCAATAAAATGCATTATTTTGTATACAGTCTTAAGCAGGGTTGCAGGCACCCATCCTGGCTATCATAGAGCGCAAGGCAGGAGAACACCCCGGAGAGGGCGCTAGGCCATCGCAGGGTGAGTGAACACACACACATATACACACACACCAATCCACCTAACCTACATGTTTTTGCAATGTGGGAGGAGACTGCACCAACCGGAGGAAACCCACCTGGACACAGGGAGAACATGCAGACTCCACACAGGGAAGCCCTGTGACGCAAACCCAGGTCTTCTTATTGTGAGGCAGCAGTGCTAACACTGTGCCACCATGCCACCCCTTTTTTATATACATTATTTACAAAATATTTGAGGGTTGTCTATGTTTTATCCCCAACTGATGGATGTGGCTTTGAAGAAGGGGTGATTTTCTGAAACACATCAGCCAGATTGGACTCCCGTCTGCTCTCTGGATACTGCATTTCATTCTTGAGACTCTGATTTAAGTGTTGTGACATGTGGACATTGTCTTATTGGGTCTTTACCCCAGATAATTTATTATTTGTAACATTTTGATTTACATCTTTGTATGTTTTTACATTGGTGCTTGTATACATGTTATTATATTTCTGATCTAATCCATATAAGTACTAATACCATTTTTTGGTTGAAATAGATCTTTTGTTTAAACAATATCATGCTCCTTTAACTATTATTACTACTTAAAAAGAGTGCCAGAGAAAGGCACAGAAGAGCAGTCGTAACCTGAGAAGGAAGCCTGCATGTCGAGAGTTAGAGATGAAGAAACTAAAACACTTGTGAGTAGCTTGAGGTGGACACAGTGGGCAAACATCAGCATTTGTGTAAATCTGTTGCTAATGGTGGGGCTCATGTAACTGCATGGGATACTGTAAATTAAGTTTTAAATACTATATACTGTATGCATTTATATGTTAATACACTGTATAAACTTTATGTCTCTATACTAGCCATTACAAAAGCAAGTAATTAAAGAAATTGCTACTGATCAATGTGTAGTACTGCATTTAACCTTTTTTCTTAGTAACTGTTTGGCCCTTCCTAAGTATTAGTTTATTAGAAACATTTGCACAGCAAAAACAGGTTGTAGTCTATGGAATACAGTGATTATAAAAATATATATTGATGTATTGTTTTACCTTTGCCAGAGCCAGGAGCAACTTACGGAAGTCTCCAGAGGTGTCAGATGTAATGTCTTTTTCCAGTTCTGTCTTATAAACTGAAAGAGAAGCAAACTGGCTTATTAATAAAGGCCTCTGAAATAATTTCACAGTTATCTTTATAAAATGAGGCAAGCTCATCCAATGGAATGTTCTTTATGTGCACCAGTTGAAAGACCACTGGGGTAAGACGCTAGAGGCTGCAGAAATAGATACATTGACATATAAAACTACTGTAGGAGACAGGGACTTTAGCAGAAAGGGTTAGGATTAGGCTTAGGGTTTCAAATTCTGGAATGACACACTTACCAATATTAGAGCTGACCAGTCTCCCTTAGATCTTAAATCATGGCTGAAGCCTCGTAATTTTAATAATAATAATAATACGTTTTATTTATGTAGTGCCTTTCATACACTTAAGAACACTTTACAATTCAATAACCACATTAACAAGACAATAGAAGTTACATACAAGAAAATGAATAATACTCATTGAAGAGATGTGTTTTTAACAGTTTTCCAATGAATAACAGATATTTCCTCATGAATGCTGAGAGAAAGAGCATTCCAAATTTTAGGGGCCTTCACACTGAAAGCTCTGCCACCCCATAGTTCCTAACCTGTATTTAGGTACAGTGAGTAAGTTAGCGTCTGATGATCTTAATGCACGGGCAGGAGTGTAAGGAAGCAGCAGCTCAGACAGATAATAAGGGGCTAAACCATGAAGGTGAGAAGAATAATTTTATATTTGATTCTTGAAAAGACTGATAACCAATGCAAATCATAAAGGACAGGAGTGTTGAGAGCAGATTTTTTAGTGTGTGTAAGTAAACGAGCAGCAGAATTCTGAACATATTGTAATCCAGGAGTCTCCAACACATCGCTCGCAAGCTACCAGTAACTCACCACCCCTTTCCCAGTAGTTCACCAAAGGATTAATGAATCCTACATAAATTTGAAAACTTGATTAGTCAAATTAGGGGTGGTCGATCTTTCCAAAAAATCATATCACGATCCTTTTAACACAAAATCACGACCCACTCAATCTCAACTGCAATCTCTCTTTTCAATGTGGCATACACTTAAGAGAATATCCGGACTCAAAGTCATCAAGACTTAAGTAACACTTTATTTTAAATATCAAACAAAGTTGAATTCAATTGTTCTCTCTTTTGCTACCTAAGTGGAAGTCTCCACCCCACTCCACCAGCCCGCTGCATGTTTCTCTGGGATTCACGTAAATACATCAGTACCGCAAGCGAACTCTGATACATAGCGAAATGAGAGAAGTCGCAAAATCAACTGGAACGTTCAAGCAAATTATAGAAAAAAACCTGATCTAAATCCGTTAAGTAGTTCTCTCATGAAAAGCGAACAGACAGACGGACAGACAATGGATTTTCTATATTATATATTAGTAAACCTTCAAAATAATTTGCAGTTAAAGTCTCAACAGCATTCTCAGCATTTCTGGAGCTTAGTAGAGCGAGATAACTATAGGAATCTTCACCAAGCAGCTCTGAAAATGTCTGCTTTGTTTGAGTCTCCATACCTCTGTGAGTCTGACATGAATGTCATGAAATCAAAGTTCAGAACAAGACTGACAGACGAACATTTAAAAGACCCCATAAGAGTGAACCTGAGTGACTCCACTCCACCAGACACCTCAGTGCCAGTCATCTGACTAACTAAAAAACACATCCCACATGCAACTGGACCTGTGAATAAAGTGACACAGCGACATGGAACTAAATGACAAATGAATAAGAAATATCTGTGGATTTGGAATTGCATTGTTTTGTGTTGATATCATTCATGTTTTAATTCGTGTCAGATACCCTAGGAAATACATAAAGACATACAAAGATTCACTTGCAGGTGAACTAAATATTTTTTGTGACGTTTTAATGGAAAATATGAGTTGTGAACACCAACATGTTGTAAATGTTCAGGCAAAACAAGTTTATTCAGTTTGTTTGGGTTGAAATAAGCTATGAGGATAAACGTTAGAAAACAGGAGTAGCTCTCTGCCATTTTCATTTTGTAAAGTAGCTCTCAGGGAAAAAAGGTTGGAGACCCCTGGTGTAATCTATTGATATATTTAGTCAGGAGGCCATCAAACAATGCATTGCAATAGTCCAGGCGGGTAGTGATGAAAGCATGAATGAGTGTTTCAGTATCCTTCACACTGAGAACAGAATGCAGATTAGCAACGTTACGAAGATGAAAAAAATGCCATCTGTACTATTGAGTGAATGTGTGGTTGAAAAGTAAGAAGACAATCAAAGATGACACCCAAATTACTGACTGATGCTGAGGATTCGACCAGGATCCCATCGACGTCAATTTTTAGCCCACGAAGGGTAGAGAGGACAGATTTGGTACCCACTAATAAGATTTCTGTTTTATTAGGATTAAGTCGTAAAAATGATCTGTCATCCAATGATTGTTTTCCCAAATACAATCAGTCAGCACAACAGGTGACGATGTTTGACATACAGTAGCATACAACAGTTAGCTTCTTCTGTTATTTCATATTCCTGTCTAATATTACTTCTTTACTAATTTGAAGTAAATGTTCTTAATTCAGCACTCCTGACTTTTCCATTTTTATTCTCATATTGGTTTGTGATGGAGTGGATGTGTCGTCACAAACAGTATGATGGACCTGTTGAATTGAATTGGGATGGCACAATGGCAGCACTACTGCCTTGAAGTAAGGAGACCAGGATTCATGCTCGCTCCATGTCTGTGAGACATATAGGTTAGGTGGATTGATGCTGCTAAATTGACCTCTGTGTGCGTGTGTGTGTCTGTGTGGGCGTATGTGTGCGTGTGTGTGTGCGTGTGCGTGTGCGTGTGTGTGTGTGTGTGTGTTCTCACCCTGCACTATACTGGCAGCCTGTTCAGGAATTGCTGCTGCCCTGCACCCTAAGCTTGCTAAGATGGGCTCCAGGTTTCCACAACCCTACTCAGAATAAAAGTGGGTTTAGGAAATGGATGAATGAATGTATTGAATTAAACAAAAGTAGTAAAAATGTAAAATCCAGCCATGATGTTTGAGACAAAAACACACTTTTCCTTGATTTTCCCCTTGGCTCCACAGTTTAAAATTACAAATCAAACACTTCAGACATGATTAAAGTGAACATTGCAGACTTTGTTTTAAGGGGGTTTGCATACATTTCGGTCACACAACACTTTTTATACACAGGCCCCCCATTTCAGGCAGGTCTAATACTGAAGTCATATTTAATATTGTCTTGCATATCCTTTGCATGCAGTGACTGTTTGAAGGGGTGGTAAATTAAACATCATTGTCCCAAACGTTATGGAGGGCTCTGTATGACAGGGATTTTATTAGACATACAGTGGGCTTAGAAAGTATCAAGACCCCTTTTCTTTTTTCACATTTTGCTATATTGCAGCCTTGTGTTAAAATCACTTAAATTAATGTTTCCCCATATCAAACACTATAATTATAAAGTAAACACAGGATTTCAGAAATTGTTGCAAATTTATTAAAAATAATTTAAAAAATGATATACACAGTATTTTCCAGAGAACTTGATTTTAGAAATTAAGACGACATCCTAGGACTATTTAAAACACAGTTGTTTTTAAATAATTGTTGCACATAGTTTTGATGACATAAAAGAGTAAAATAAAATGTTGCCTTACTTTCCTTGTAGACTTTTCTAATTTCAGCAAGCTCTTCATTGTTGCGAGAGCAGACGACTTCAATCAGAGTGTCTTCATCTGTTCCCAGACCCTGCAATGAAAGTCTCTGTTAATTTGTTTCTAAATATCATTCATTTTTTTGCAATTTAGATAATTTAGATAATGGTATAATATTATCTATTATTCTATTATATTAAATAATTAAATAAGTTTAACTAATTAATCAAACACTTGGACACTTCTACTTTTTTTCCAATAGGATTTTGAGATAATGGCTCTTTCATATACAGTATGTATTAGACCAAACAGAGGAAACTGAATGACAAATATTGTCCAGCAGATGGCTCTATTTCATTTAAAATAGATAATAAGTGCATAAATATTCTAACAGTGAAACAAGCACACCTACAGTCCAAAAGAAGGGCAAATAAAAAACAAGTTATAAGGAGCTATTCATACTTTTATTTTTTATTAACTCTGGTGGCTAATCTAGAGGAAGTGGAACCTTCTTATTTTGGCAACATATTCATATGTTCAACATTAAAAAATACAGCTTGACAATGTTCACATCGCTGATGTAACTTTACTAAGTGGTGTTCTTCAAAGAAATATCAATGAAAGGATGTAAATGCAATGCTTTCATGTGGTTGAAAGTTTTGATAAATAATCTTCTCAGTTGTTACCATGCACATGGGCTTCATATTGGGGTTAAAAAGGGTAATGATTACCCATGGCACACCTTGAAGTCTGGAATGAAAACCTTGTTTTCAAGAGGAAGGAGCCCAGACAGACTACTCATGTATAGGGCCCAGAGTCCTGTGCTACATCCCTGACCGTGTATTTCTGCCTCTTTCTCATTCTTGCATTGTGCATTCTGGACTTTATCTTGCATGGACACGAGCCAATCTGCTGCTCAATTGTTCTAAATGATTACTTCTTACATGTCAATGTAGTTTAATGTTTTGTCTTCTTTTTCTTTCTTATTCTTCATTGGGGGCGGCACAGTGGCACAGCGATAGCGCTGCTGCCTCGCAGTAAGGAGACCTGGGTTCACATGTCGAGTCCTCCCTGTGTTGAATTTGCATGTTCTCCTCGTGTCTCAGTGGGTTTCCTCCCACAGTCCAAAGACATGCAGGTTAGGTGTATTGGCGATCCTAAATTGTCCGTGTGTGTGCCCTGTGGTGGGCTGGTGCCCCATCCCCCGTAACCCTGTGTTAGGATATAGCGGGTTGGAGAATGACTGACTGACTGATTCTTCATCACATGATGGCCTTCTGCCATTTGCTTGATGCTCAGCAGATATCGCTGCTCTTGTTTTAGTTTCTGCCATTATGGTTTTGCTTTGTGGTCACTTTTCTGTAAACACATGACCACAGGTCACTGTGCCATCCTTTATTTAACTGTGATAAAGTTTGATATTTGATGATCGATAAGCACAATATGTGAACCTGATAATAAATTCTGAATGCGGGGACTGTAGTCTTATTAGAATAAAGTTTTACAGCCATCTATAAAGTGACCACCAGGTTGCCAAGACCTAAAATTTTTTGAATTGTCAAAACATATCAGGCTATATTCAGGAATACTTCTTGCTTGTCTGTGTGCTTCAGCTTTTGTTCGTCACTTAATCACCTTCTATGATGTGTTTAATACTGTACTTCTCTTTCAGCCATTATGGTGGTTATCACTTTTTGCGATTTTGCTATCACTGTTCCATAAACACACGACTTTGCTGTCCTTTTATTTAGGTGTAATCAAGTTTTATGTTCGATGATCAATAAGCATGGCACTTGCACTTGATAATGAATCCTGAACAAAGGGACTCTACTTTTATTACATATAAAGTTTTCCAGCCTTCAGTAAAATAACCACCAGTACACCATGGCTTCAAATTTTTGGAACTACCACAGCATATCAAGCTAAATTCCAGGTTACTTCTTGCTTGTCTATGTGTTTCTGTGTTTCTTCATCACTTAATCACCTTCTGTGATGTGTTTGATGCTTAGCAGATGTTACTGCTCTTCTTTTTCTTTCTGCCTTTATGGCAGTTAGCACTTTGTCACTCGATTAGTTTGTCATAGGCACACAACCGCAGGTCACTTTCCCGTCTTTTACAGCCTCCAGGCTGCCACTGCCTAAAATTTGGTATTCAGGATTACTTTTTGCTCATCTGTGTGTTTCAGCATCTTTTCCTCTTATTCTTTCTGATTCTTCATCAGTTAATCATCTTCTGCAATGTGCTTGATGCTCAGCAGAGATTGCTTCTCTTCTTTTTCTTTCGGCCATAATGGTGGTTATCATTCGGCTTCTCAATCACTTTGCTGTAGTCAGAAGTGATCAGGTCATGGTCACCAGTTTGCTGCTAACTAATTTGTTTTTCATTTCCAGAACATATAAGGTCATAGGCTTTCTATTAAGACCAAGATTAAGGGTAGAGCCGAAGTAGTTTGAGAAAATTGCATGACAGATGGACAGACCTTACCATTTCATATATGCACCATGCTGTACAACCCATCTAAGATGGGTTGAAATCTAAGCAATCAACACAGACCTTAATGTTTGCAATGCATTGCATGAGTTATTCCAACAGATGGTACATTGCAAACATTTGCAGTAATAAAATGCATTACTATAAATGTTTGTGATTTGTCATCTGCTGGAATGTGGTTTGAAATTCATAAAAGCAGTGTTAATGTTTTGATGCGCCATCTGTTGGAATGACAGAGACATAGTAACCAGATGGACACACAAGACACTTATCATTTTATTAAGGTATGTCAAACCTGCTTCAATGATTCGGGGTCATGAGAGGCCAGAGTCTATGTTCCCATGATCCTGAACTGGACCAGTATGTAAGAAAATGGAAAGTTGGATGGATGGATCAATGGATATTTTCTTGCCCTATGATGGATTGGTGTCCCAGCAAAAGCTTATTACTGCTTATTGTTCTTTCTTTCTTTGTTCTGGGGTCTTTTTCTATACTGGAAAAAGTCAGTACAGAAAGCAAACATAGGTGATATTTTTGAACATATTTAGACAGTGTAAATTTTAAAGACCCTGCCATCAAAATAATTATTTGTGTGATTCAAAACTGTCTCTAAAGTGAATCTTTCATTATTCAGTGATGAAAACCTGACCTAGTAAGTGTTTCTGTTAATAGAGTTAATTCACATGAATTTGGTGGCATGAGTTAGCATTTATCAATTTAGTGTATGATGCATTCAGGAAATTTAGGCAAGGAGGGAATGGAAGAACAGAAATGCAAAACCTTCGCTTCTACCTGTCTGTTTATGAACCCACGGTGAACAGTGGTGAAGCTGGGGCCTACCCTGGCAGCATCAGACACAAGGCAAGAAACTGAGGCCAGAATTTATTTCTCAAGCGTGAAAACACCAGAGCCACATTCAGGTTGTTGTATAGGATAATCTTTAGCAACTTGACACCTTTGGACTGAGAAATGTCAGCAAATAGATAGAAGTCATTTTAAAAAAAGGCTATAATTTGCACAATCACTTTTTTGTTTCTGGTTTTGTTTTTTGGAGGCTCCCATGGAATTTAGTTTGAAAAAATATATAAGAGTGGATTAGGACAATTAAGCAGACAGGCCAGGATTCTTCACATGATACCAGTCTGGGCAGCCCTAGACACTGCAGATTGTAAAGTATTTATTCATCAAAGTTGGCGTGTTATCAATTCCCTAAGAAGCATAACCTTCAAGTAAAAGAAACACCAAACAAAAGTCAGATTGTTATAAGATGAAGGTCACTTTCATAGAGCACACAGCATGACTTGAACTGCCTTTTAGAGGATTTTCAAGTCTAAATAAATCATTTGATTTAAGGTCACCCAAAAAATGCATTATGTGTTTTATTTTTATTTAAAGAATGTCATGTTCACGTGTTTCAGGCTCTTCAGTAGAACTTAACCCGACAGAAGCATGCAAATAAAAATGCAAATGAGGACATACAAATAAGGTGGCATCTGGGCGAGTAAAAGGGGGCTGCAATGGCCCAGTCCCTGTCTTGCCTTCATTGCTGTTGCACTCTTCTGACCAGTGTTGTGCAAGTTCACGCCGCACAAGAACTAACTCAAAGTTCAGTTCACACAGACTAAAATGAATAAATTCATGTTCATAGTTCACCATTTCAATTTTTGAACTAGTTCATGTTCAGTTCATTGTGTATTTGTTAAGGAGTGATGCAGTGGTAGCGCTGCTGCCTCGCAGTTAGTAGACCTGGGTTCGCTTCCCGGGTCCTCCCTGCGTGGAGTTTGCATGTTCTCCCGGTGTCTGTGTGGGTTTCCTCTGGGTACTCTGGTTTCCTCCCACCATCCAAAGACATGCAGGTTAGGTGCATTGGCGATCCTAAATTGTGTGTGTGCCCTGCCCGGGGTTTATTTCCTGCCTTGCACCCTGTGTTGGCTGGGATTGGCTCCAGCAGACCCTCATGACCCTGTGTTAGGATATAGTGGGTTGGATGGATGGATGAAAACAATGACCCCCGAGTTTAATTTTTTCATTTTTGCATGCCTTATATTAAGCTATTACAGTGTTCTTGAATAAAATACAATAATTATGAAGACTCTTTTAATTTAAATACATTATATTGAGTCATACCCAGTAACAAACACATATAACCATATATTACTAATATCCTCCCAGACAAAAAAGACATTAAACAGATGCAAGTATTCATATAAATGACCACTCTATTTCCAACCGTGTGACACAAAGGGTGACTGCGGAATTAGCATGTATGTGAAATAACCGATTACGCTGCCGGTCAAAATTCGCATCACATACTGCATGTCCAAAGGTGGAAAAATACAAATAGGCCTCGTGAAGTACAATGTTTTCCTAAAAGCAAAAGTGGAGCTTCACCGCAAGCTCGTGTCAGTGGGGGTGCAGCTTAAGCACAAGCAGGCAGACACAGAACAGGGCCTAGTAGCTTTTATGTTATTTTTTCCGAGTACAAATATATGGCAAAACATTAGTATGAAATTAATATTAGTAAAAAATCCACTATCTGTGCTTATCTGAATACCGTATTCAGATTCGGCACCACCCCTACATTACAAGGTAAGACAAAACGTTTAATCTGAACCTAAACCAGATCCAGAACGTCACATCAAACTGAACTAGCTCACGTTCAAGTTCTTCACTTGCAGATACGTTACGTTAAGTTCACCGTTCTTAGAAAAATTAGTGCATTAAATGAAGGCGCTCTTTTGAACAAGTGCACAACACTGCTTCTGATCTTATCTGCATTGCCCTGGTAAGGAAACTTAAATGAATGGAAGGACAGTTCTGTGAAATGGCGGCACTTTACACCATGTTTAAATTCCCAAGAGCACTGTGGGGTCTGCCTGATTTCCTTGGATTTGTGTTCATTTGTTTCTACAGTATAAAGACACAAGTCTGGTTTAGCTGGGCATATAATCGCCGCATGGGGTGAACGTGTATTGGTGTAATATACTATGTGAGGGACTGAAATGTCGTCCTGGGGTCTAATTTATAAAACTTATAAAAATACGCCTACACCAAAACAACAGGAAAATGTGTACGCCAAACACACAAAAAAATATTAGATAAATAAAACCTGGCATACACCCAAGCCCAGATAAATGGGGATCCGGTGTAAAATTTAGCCAAATCAATATGCGGACAACAATACATACACACAGTTCTACACTATTTACCCTTTATATTTCAAAATCATCTTCTAAATGTGCAATTGTAAATGTGTCTCAAACCCCGCCTGGTTCCAATCTGAAATAACCATATATGGACCATGCTAATCAACCTCATACATATGCAATCAGGATGCTGCAGCCCTTAATTGGCTGTTAGTGCAGTCACATGATGCATCCACTAGCACAAGACAGAATTTTGCGTCTCTACATTTTTGGTGGCCTAAGCGTGGGAGTCAGCAACAAGTGCAGATATGTTAAGTGGCAACATGTTACTGCTGTTGTAAAAGCCATGAGCTCCAGCCACACTATGCTTATAATATATTAAAAAAAACAAGAAGAAGCGGATTACTGGTCACCGGCAGAGTGTGCATGTAACAGGAGTAGGAAAAAACACATCGATGATCTCTGATTTTCGATCTGCGAGAGGAAACTGCAATGAGAGATGCCTTTTTATGTGGCCTTATGCCAGAGCAGTCCTGACGATTGTTAGTCTTATTTTGGCATCACAGATGACTTGCATGTTAACAGAATATCACTGCTTACAGTTAACAAAAACAGCTTCTCTCTCGCAAGGTGCCCTTATTGCAATATGGGTGCATTACAGTGCTCCAGTTACGTTAGGAAAATGGACACTGGTGCAAATTGTTTTTTTTTTTTATATTGGTAACAACATGTTATGTTATATGTAAGATATATACTCGCGTTTAAGTTCTCCCGCCGATAAATCAGGGCTTGATTTTACCGTATAATTTCCGGTATTTTATAATGTCGGTCGTATAAGTCGAATGTGGAAAACTCACGCTATCAATCCAAGAGACTGTGATATGCTAACAGCCACCTGAGAGAGTAACCATAGAGCACACGGCCTTTTTTTCTATGATTTGTGCCTACGTGACCACACGATAATACCCGAACTATTCAGAATCGACGATTGTACTGATCTGTGTTTTTTGTATCTCACACCCTCATACACCTTTATCGTAAGAGCATCACTTATCTACGATGGAGTGTTCGGGCTGCAGCATCCTGATTGCATATGTATGAGGTTGATTAGCATGGTCCATATATGGTTATTTCAGGTTGGAACCAGGCGGGGTTTGAGAAGAAAGTATGAAGCTGGTTTTAAATTAAAAGTCATTGAAGTGGAGAAAGAAATTGGTAACTGCGTTGTTGCAACAAAATTTGATGTGTCTGAGAAACTGATGTGAGATTGGAGGAAGCAAGAAGATGTAAAAAATAATGTAAATTTTCGAACGGGCGTATAAGTCGGGGTCTGATTGTATGATCGATTTTTCGGGATTCAAGACCTGACTTATACGCTAGTATATAAGATATGTGCACCCACACCATACGAAAACTGGATGTTGTACTTCGTCGCCCGGTTAATGGCTTCCAGCACAGTAGCCACGATGGAGTGAAGCTTGGCTGAGATATTCCTGACCTGTCAGCCAGTTACCTGAGAAATGACAAGAGGTACGCTAAACTGCCGAAGAAAAAAACAGAAAAGTGCTTCTGTGCAAATACGCAGCATTGGTCCAATTAAAAGGGAATTAAAACACAATCTGTACATCATTTTCATCACATAATAAGTTTGTCACATCAACGCACATTATAATCACAGCTCAGTGATATTAATTATGCACGCAAGTTGTCATTTATCTGATTTGGTTGCATTTTCCTACTTGATCAAGGGTGTCGTCATTTCCCATTTTCTCTGAATTATTGTGTACACATAAGTCAGAGTTGCTGTAGACATATGCACATTTCCCCGTCAAGTTGTCTTTTATAAATGCCAGCATTTGCGTGGAAAGTCACATATGCACTGTAATGGGCAGCCGGGATAGCTCCGTAAGGGAAGGACCGGGGGAAGAAGCTTGCACAGGGTAATACCTTCCCTGAGATGACAGAGGGCAGCCCCCCTGGCTTGCTACAGTGCTACGGAACAGGGAAGCTCAACCCTGCTGAGGATCGTGGCCACCGCCAGGGGGCCTGTGGAGAATGGCTGAGCCCTCCTCTTGCGGGGTTGCCATCACACCCGGAAGTGCAGCCGGAAGGAGATCGCAGAACAGCTGGAGCACTTCCGGTTGCTCAATAAAAGGGGACAGCTGCCACAACTCGGGAAGCCAGAGTCGGGAAGTGGAGGACGAAGCTTGAGGGAGGAGTGGAGGCAGAAGAGACAAGGAAAGAAAGGAACTGTGAGGCGTTTTACTGTGTGAGCTGTAAATAAAGCCTGTGTAGTGCTGGGACTTGTGCGTCTGTGTCTGGGGTGTCAGGTTAGGCTTCACAGCACATTTCACGCCTCTAATTTGTGTATACACAATATAAACCTAAATGCTGGTTTGAGCCTAGAGTAGCTGGGAGAGGATTAAGTTCTCCATGAGCTTATGTGATGAGAGGTCTGGGACGCAGTGCAGCTTTTAAATAAATAATCATGTCCCATAAAGTGCATGCTCCAATCGGGTGCTTCGCTTTAGTGTTGATTGGGGTGCTTAGCTGATTGCGCATTCATGTGTAATGGTAAAAGGATCAGTCAGGAGCCTCATTCACATACCTCAAAGGCATAGCAGCGCATCTCATCTGCACCCAGTTGGGTCATATAAAAGGAACCTGCACGGCAGAGAGGAGAGAGAAAGAAAAAGAGGAAGGAAAAGAGACATGGGGGGTAAAGAGGGGAGAAAGAAGGCAGGATTGGGAGGAGAGAACCGGTGCGAGGGAATGGAGACAGGCAGCTGGGAGGAGACTCAGGAGTGGAGCATGTGGCTGCCGTTCAATAGGGGACTGCTGTCAACTTGGAGAACAGAACTGAATGACTGCTCCGGGAGGGCTCCCTCAACAGGCCGGGGAGTGGCAGCGGGAGTCAGAGGAATGAGGCTCGGTGCGGCCCCCTAGCCAGGAGTCTGTGATGACAGCAAGGGCCCAATCCAGTCAAAGGGTTGGTTGTGCCTGTTGGTATAGGATCCCATTGGGGTTAGCGGAGAAGACATCAGTTTTTGAAGGATACACCAAGACTCGTAAGTATTTAAAGGACTGCTTCCTGCCTGGGATTTTAACCTTGTTTTTATAGAATTATTTAATGACTTATATCCTCCACGTTCACTTTGGTTTTATTGGATTATTTATGTATTGGCTATTTATCGAAGAATTTGTTGCACTGCACCTTTTGAACACTGTTTTTTTTATTTTGAGTTGGATCTGAAATAAAAGCACTGGACACTTTTTTCACTAACCCCTTGCTGAATATGTGTGTCCTCATTGGCCTGGCTCATCTTGGTCTGTGTGGGTTCAAGACGCACTTAGATATGACAAGGTAGTGTGGAGCCGACCCACACCGTCACACCTTATAACAAACAATTCACAAAATAGAAGGAAGGATGGAAACAACTCCATAGGTTTCAGTTTATCATACCTTCATGGATGTTTTCAGTTCATAGGCGTCATACTGAGGTGTGCTCTTCATTAGACCAAGGATGACAGACTCAAGGGAACCAGACAAGGCACTTTTCAAAGCTGAAATCATATCCTAGTATAAAAAGGAAATAGGAAAATGCACAATAAAAATGAATAAACATTAATGAAAGGGTACACTAAGCAATAAACAACATGGCTAGCACCTTAACATCAACCATTTTTTTGAGATTATGCAATTAATGAGGACTGTCAGTCAGCCAGTCATTGTCCAACCCGCTATATCTTAAGACAGGGTCATGGGGGTCTGCTGGAGCCAATCCCAGCCAACACAGGGCGTAAGGCAGGAACAAACCCCGGGCAGGGCGCCAGCCCACCACAGGGCACACACACACACACACACTAGGGACAATTTAGGATTGCCAATGCACCTAACCTGCATGTCTTTGGACTGTGGGAGGAAACCCACACAGACACGGGGAGAACATGCAGACTCCTTGCAGGGAGGACCCGGGAAGCGAACCCAGGTCTCCTTACTGCGAGGCAGCAGCACTACCCTTAATGAGGACTGTTGATTCCAAAATAATAAATAAACATGGAGTTTGAAAAAACTAAATAAACAGTTAAAGCTGAACTGAAAATCTATCCTGGATCAGTCTGTGCATTGTGCCCATTAATGGCAGGATAAGATGTAGCTCCATATGAGCCGAAGCGCCAATAGGAAATGTTTACTGCTCAAAGATTGCTCTTTTGACAGTTTATGAAACTTAGAAGACTTAAACATTTCTCCTAAAATTCCTTAGGAGAAACAGATTTAGACAAAAAGGAGACATGACATACAACTGAGGTAAAAGGAACCAAAATTGAGAATTTGGTTTGAAAAGCATGTTATATTTTGTGAGACCCCTTTCTAGTCTTATTTTAATGTCTTTTAAGACTTTATAGTTTTACTTATTAGTGGATGGATGCCTTTCTTCAAGGTGACTTACAACATTTGAGATACAATTAGTTACATTTGTTTTTCTAATTAGAGCTCAGACCGATGAAGTGACTTGCTCATGTCCACACACTGGTGTCAGTAGTGGGATTTGTATCCACAACCTCAGTCTAAAGTCTTAACCACTCTGCCTACCTTTTCTTCCAGAAAGAGTATGACCTAACTGTAGCATAGCAATATTATTATTATTATTATTATTAAAATATTGGATAAATTAATAATATTCAAGCAAGAACTACAGTTTTGTCATCAGAGCCAAATGTTTTATTACCACAAACAACTGTCCATACATGTCACCACATACAGTATTACTGAGCAAAAAAAAAATGTCAAGACACTATTTGGAAAATCTGAGCCCATCCATTGTGTGACTTTGCTACTAAAGCTCAAAAGGAGACACTTGTGAGGAATTTGGGGTATTTTTTTCTATGGAGAAAACCCCAAGAAGCAGGAGACAAAAGAGCATGTCTCCATTTCATTTCTTTCTGGTCTCAATGTCGTCTAGGAGAAACCAAAAAAATATCAAGGAGACCTTTTTCATTCCTATGGGTTGGACCAAGCAGAAATGATGGACGGATGTATGAATGGCCAGAGCCCTTTATTCATTAATTAGTTTGTCAGCTAAGTTATTATTATCTCTCTCTAACCATTTAGTTTATTGATTAATTGATTGTTCATTTAGGGCTAAGCATCCTTTAGTAACCTACTTATTCCATTACAAAGTCCCATAGGAGCAGAAGCTATTCTGGCAGCACTAACGACAAAGGAGAACCAAGTCCTGGGTGGGGACACCGGTTTTATGTTAAGTACACTCACTATACATACCAGGCTGATTTTCGAATGACTAATTAGCCTAATAGCACATTTTATGACTTGGTACAATCCAGGAATTAATAGACTTAATTACTTAATTACCTTTTTGGTCCTCTTCTCATATTGAAATGCAATGTCCCGCCGCTGAGGGTAGCTTCGCTTTGTCAAAACATTGATAATTGTCTGCTCATCCACACCTTTAAAGATAAACAATACACTGCATTTATGTATTCATCATAGTGGAGTTCAAATAGAATTGAACAATCCTGTGGTTTCAATACAAGCTCCACCCTGGCTCATGTGTCACTTTGGTCAGATGAATATTTAGATCTATGATTCATATGTTCCTGTGGAGTCTGCATTTTATAAAAGCACTTTTCCATAAGCAGTCCTCTCCAAGCTGGCATATGATTATAGTGCGCAATCAGATACCCGAACCACTGATGTGTCTCTTGGTGTTTCTACAAAGCTGTTCCATCTTACCTTTGGTCTTGATAGCTGTTTCTATTCTTGCAGCATCTCTAGCAGCGTCAAAGTCATCAGCAGCCACCACAGTTGGGAATCGCTCATCTGAGCCCTGTGTGCCCAAAAAATACAGCATGACTGATATTGAAAGGTTATGCTTTTATTAATAATAACAAGATAACAGTTGACACCAGTCTTGTTATGAGGATAGTCGTTCTCCGTTTCTTTTGTTCTTAAAAAGGCTATTTTCTATGAAAACCCTTCGATGGGAAAAAGGCTTTCTAGAAAGTATCACAAATGTGCATCAGAGAATCTCCATCCAGGTTTAACGGAGAGGGGATGCAATTGACAACATTGTTGTCTCTTTTGTCACCCACAGCAGCGAGAAGACATCCACTGAGGGCAATTGACCTTACTGGCTGGAGGACTATTAAAGAATGGTCACCCCAGAGAATGGCATCTCATATTGGACCCAAACTGCAAACAGCACGGAGCTATGATTCCCGTTAAGAAGTCAAGAAGAATCCCGTTTAGTTTATTTTCTTACATTTGTATATCCATCCATCCATTATCCAACCCGCTATATCCTAACTACAGGGTCACGGGGGTCTGCTGGATCCAGTCCCAGCCAACACAGGGAGCAAGGTAGGAAACAAACCCCATGCAGGTTGCCAGCCCACCACAGACCTTTGTATATGCCATTGATTATTCTTTTTGTATGAATTTATTCAGGTTTGGATTAAAAGGGATAATCTGGTTGGCACCCTGGCAACTCCTTGATATTTCAAGTGTCCTTCCAATTGTACGCAAATGCTAATTATACACAAAGGTCAGCAGAATTCAGTAACTGTGACAGGAAGTCTGGGACAAGAACCCATTTAGATGAAACTTAATATTTAAATCACATTTTTATGGTGTTTTACATAGACAGTGAGGAACCATTTCAAGCACTGGCAGTTGAAGCCCACTTGGAGGACAGTGCCCCTCAGTATTCATAGTGGGTAGTCAGTATTATATTATATTATATTATATTATATTATATTATATTATATTATATTATATTATATTATATTATATTCAATGACTGGGTGGGTCCCCCCTCAGTGTCCATAACGCACTCCCCTTTAGCTAAATAAATGGAATTTCTCTGTGTACAAACTGCAGAATTTACGATGCATATACCCCTTAACTTTTAATATATGGCACCCCTCGGGTAACAGTGCACAAACAGTGTCCCTCTCAGTGTCCGGTGTGAATGCGCCCTGTCAAATGCCTAACTGGCACGTCGCTGTGTACCTAATGCAGAATTTATGGAGCACTCAGCCCTTAACTCTCATAAAAGGCACCCTTAATGAACTGACCAGCTTAGGTTGTAATCACCATTCTGATATTTTTTTTGTTGCAAATGCTCACATAAATCTGCCAATATTTTCAACCCCCCCCCCCCCCCCCCCCCCAATGTGTAGCACCCACCCAGATGATGTGATGTCAACCGTTCTTGCGCCAGTAGGCTCGCCACACATTGGCTATTAGGTGGTGATGGGGCGAGAGAGATTATTAGCCAGTTAGAGACAGGCAATAATTAAAGGCCAGAATGGACAAGGTCGTGGTGGACAATTTCATCCAGGACGTTAGGAAACATCCTACTCTTTTCGAAAGATGCAGAGCGATCTTTTATGACCACAGAGAGTCAGGACCTCAATTTTATGTGTCCTCCAAAGGACAGCATCATTTTTTAAAGCTCAGAGTCCCCATCTCTGTACTGGAGCATTGGGATCCACACACAGACCACACAGGGTAAGTGCCACTTGATGGCCTCACCATCACCTCCAGGAGCAATCTAAGCTTTTTCTTCATTACGCTGATTTAGTGAAATGCTTTGGCATGTTTGAAAGGTTTCAAAGGAAACATCCAAAATACTGACCAAAGCTGAAGGACCATTTGGATGTCAGTCATAGACAGATACAGTGTCTACAGATACCATGTAACATCATAGTTTTTGTAGGGGTTAAATCAAATTTTAATATATTTTCTGTAATCTATATCAAACATCATTAGCATTTACTTAAGCATATACAGTATGTTTGTTTCATTCGCAGTATGTGTTGTCACAGCATTATTTACAGTCTCAGACCTCAGCTTTTTGTCCAACCTTTTTTATGCTTCCTATGCTATGTCCTGAGCAAAACTGCTTGCCTTGCCTGTAAGTTCAATGACAATTACTTCATGGAGAGAGAGAGAGAGAAATAATTGTTACTATTTTCTAATCTTCAGTAAGCGGCAAGTCTTCAACTGACATATACTTAATGTCTTCTTTCATTGTTTTACTTTTTAAACTTAAACATGCAAAATAAAATGGATACCATATTACAGTTCATGGGTTTTACCACAGACTATGCAAAATCCACAAACAGTTTGTTTTTGTTATGACCAAAAAACCATTTTTTTTTCAGTGGCAAAATGTCTCAATGCATGCTCAATAATCCAGGTCAGGAAATTCTAGAAAGTTGATTCTGTTCATCTGGACGTAGTTTTATTTTTCCAAGGGAGATACGTTTCATCACTCATCCAAACGACTTTCTCAGTCTCAGTTGACTGCAGGCTTCTCCAACCTTATAAACAGTACCTTGGCCTAATGACCAAACTAGCACCATTGACTAACAACGGGCTGTGTGATATTCAAATTGTCCATTGATCAATGGCCATGAGTACCATTCACAGAGAGTTGGGGAATGGCTGCAATCCCAGCAACCTATGTAAGATGGTGAAAGATGTACCCTTAGGCCCACTCCTCCAATCAGAGATGGTCGTTCCTTTTTCACGTAAATGGCCTCCTTGACTCCTCGCTCAAACCAGCGTTCCTCCCTGTCCAGGATGTGCACATCTTCATCACTGAAACAATGACCACTGTCTTGTAGGTGTAAACAGACTGCGGAGTCCTGGCCTGATGAGGTAGCTCTTCTGTGTTGTGCCATCTGCTTCACCAGTGGTTCTTTGGTTTCCCCTCTTGGCACTTAACTGCATAAACTATATTACTCAGTCTGTGCCAGGGCACCGAATCCTTGGGGTGGACCAATTTTTACCGTAACGTGTTTTTGGGTTTGAAAGCCACCGAGACCTGTTGAAAAAATGTGTCTCAGCTGTTCCAATACTCCTGACACATAAGGGATCACCAAAGGTTTTCGCTTAGGCAGCGGTTGTCCTTCCTCCCTCCTGGATTGCTTAGAGCATTCTTTAGGTGTCTTCCCTGCTTTGACAAAATGTCCCTCTGCTTAAAGGGAGTTTGGTATTATGCCATTAGGATGAAAATAATTAAGAATTTGAAGTTTATTAGAGGATCAGTTAGTTATACCTACAGTATGAACTTTATGCACAACATAAACCTGCCTTAATCTGAACTTCCAGGTCTTACTGTTTCTTGCCGACATGGCACAAAATATTAAATTATTTGGGTTAATACTTTTAAAAGGGTAAAACTAACTGACAAAGAGTAGGTAAAAATGAATAAATAAATAAACTTACACCACCAAAAGCCAGAGTCAGCTCACCCAGGAATTCGGAAATCATTGTTGCTAGAAAAGAAAGATAAAACAATAATAAATTAGGAAGAAGAAGACTTGCACTTATATAGCTCTTTTCAAGACACTCAGAGCACTTTATGTAGAAAGGGGCAGCCACTTTAACCACCATCAACGTGCAGCACCCACCTAGATGATGCTACGGCAGCCATTCCCTGTCAGTGCGCTCACCACACATTAGTTATCACGTGGTGAAGTGGTCAGAGAGATAGCTAGCCAATTAGAAAAGAGGGATGATTAGGAGGCCACAATGACCAAGTCATGGTGGGCAATTTAGCCACGACATTCGCATACACCCCTCTCTTAACAAAGGATGCTCAGAAATCTTTAATGGCCACTGAGAATCAGTTTTACATCTCATCTGAAGGATGGTGCCTCATCACTGCATTGGGGCATTGGCATCCACTTACAGACCACCGGGTGAGTGCCCCCTGCTGGCCTCACCAACACCTGTAATTAAGCCTGTAATTTGGATCTAGGTGGGGTTTTCAGTCACTCAATATAAAACCCAGTGAATACAAAGTAGGGTCTTCTGAGCCAGAGTCTACTCCAATGTAAGGTAAAAGTCAGGAAACAATCATGCCAGGAAATTGCAGTCGATGTGGATTAGTTACTACACGATGCTTTGATGAATGTCTCAGAAAAAGACTCCCCATCTATAAGATACCTTAATTGCAAAATGAAAGATTTTTCTCTACTGTATGTTAGGTGACTGCTTGTGGGTGCTACAGTAATGCTGAGGAGTTCATTTTTGCAGTCTGGTCAGTGTCTGTGTAAAACTTGCATGTTCTCCATATGTCTTACTGAATTTTTCCTACAAACCCAAAAGGTACAAGAGGTACATTTTTGATTAATTGGTGATTCTAAATTGCATTAGTAGAGTATGAGTGAGCGTACTCTACAATGAACTGCCATCCCGCTCAGACATTATATTCCACCTGTCCTTTCATCCATTTTATGAACTTGCTCTTTCCCCGGGATCATGGGAAGTTGAAGCCAGTTCTGGAAGCAAATAGCATGGAATGCCTGTTCATTGTAAACCACACTGATGTACGCCTCTAATGAGTCAATTTAGACTTCATTACACACCTGCTGAGACTTGGAGAAAACTCATGAAGACACGAAATGGAGAAACTCAATGAAGACAGTAAGTAGGAATTTAAAAATTTTTTAAAGTCCTTAATCAGCAAAAAGAAATAGTCCTGGTTGGCCTTCGTATTGTTTAATTTTAATATCTTCTTCTTCTTTGGACGGCAGGGTGGTGCATTGGTAGCACTGCTGCATTGCAGTAAGGAGACTGTGGAAGATTGTGGGCTCACTTCCCGGTTCTTCCCTGTGTGGATAGCGCTTTAAGTACTGAGAAAAGCGCTATATAAATGTAATGAATTATTATTATTATTGGCAATTCTAAATTGTCCCTAGTGTGTGCTTGGTGTATGGGTGTGTGTGTGTGTGTGTGTGTGTGTGCTCTGCGGTGGGCTGGTGCCCTGCCCGGGGTTTGTTTCCTGCCTTGCACCCTGTGTTGGCTGGGATTAGCTCCAGCAGACCCCTGTGACCCTGTGTTAGGATATAGCGGGTTGGATAATGGATGGATCTTCTTCTTCTTCCTCTTCATCTTTTCCTACTTCTATAAGGGGGTTAATGTGCTTGATCAACTTTCTCCAATCAGCTCTGCAACTCCTTGCAAATCAAGACCTTTTCCTCCCAATCTTCTTTTCCTTTACCCATCCACCTCACTCTCTCTTCCTTTGTGCGTCCATTCCCATCACTCTTCCGCCCACATATTCATTGTCAATCCTTACCACGTGTCTATACCACTTCAGCCTTCTTTCCTGTACTTTACTGTATCTCTCCCTCTTTTTGTACCACGCATTGTCTCATTTCTTATTCTGTCCTTTATTGTCCATCTCAACACTTTCATTTATATCACATCTAATTCTTTTTCTTCAACCCCTTTTACAGGCCATGTCTCAGCTCCATATGTCATTGCTGGTCCTAAAAACCTTACCTTTAATGTTCACCTTAATCGTTCGATCACACACTACTCCTGATACCTTCTTCCAATTGTTCCATCCACACTACACTCTGTGAGTTATCTCTGCATCTAGTTTTCCAGCTCAGCCCACCCCTGATGCTACATATTTAAATTTCTCCATTCTTTCCAACAGCTACCCCTGCAGGCTAATTTCTCAATTCTGATCATCATTAAATCTTATATATTCTTTCTTCTTCTTCCAATTTATCTTCAACCCTCTTTCTTCCAAAGCCCTTCTCCATTCTTCCAACTTCCTCTTTTCTGGTGCTACACAACACAATGTCATCATTCAACTTTAATACAAAAAGCAAAAAAACACACAATGAACAAAATCACCAACATCAACGAAAGAATTGAAAACTATGAGTAAACTTTTCCAAATCTTATTTCAATAAAAAGTAATTTAAAAATGCATAAAAGAAATAGTACATCTGTATTTTCTATGAGCTCAATGTAAAGAGAATGTCAGATATAAATGCATCTTATCAAAGATGTTCATATTTGGTAGTTGTATGCTGGCTTGGTGTGTGTGTGTGTGAGAGATGGGACCCTTCTATGGCCTAGCGCACTATTCAGGGTTGGTTACTAACTTGCTCCTGAGGCTGCCATGACATTTTCTGCCTCCCTAAACTGGATCCAGTAGGTCTGAGAAAATTACATTGTGTTACAAATTTCTTCATTCTAAATATATCAGGTACACTGCATCTAATTTGAAGACATTATTCAAATTATTATTTAAAGACATAATTTGTGTAACCATTTTGCCGGTGTAAACCTATATGTACTTTCGCTGTTGATGTAGACCAGGGGTCATCAATCACGGTCCTGGTGGACCGCAGTGGCTGCAGGTTTTTGCTCCAACCCAATTGCTTAATAAAAAGCACTTATTGCTCAAGAAACACTTGTGCTTCACTTTAGTTGTCTCGCTCGTTAAGACTCTTATTGCTTATTTTAGTCTAAAACAGATGTAGTCTTGGTTTTTAATTTCTCCTTATTAGCAATAAGATGCAAGTGACAAAAGAGACCAGCATTTCTCCATTTAGCTTGTTAAAATTTATAACCGTGTGTATTTATCGTGCACTATTGGGTTTAAATTAATACTTGGAAGGAAAGTGACGAGAAAAAGTGAAGGACTGAGAATTACTCCTCCATTTTAGCCTTCAAATCATTTGGATGATATCCTTAGAAAGGGGAAGAAAATCTTGGATATGAGAGTGACCTGACATAACAGAGTTAAAGCACTAACAAGCCATGAAATTAAATTATTGGCAAGAATTGCTTTCTAATTAACCAACCGGGTTAGAACAGAAACCTACAGCCACTGCGGTCCTCCAGGACTGTGATTGAGGACCCCGATATAGAAAGTATAATAGATGGATGGATATGTATATTTTCAGACATGTGAGTAAGGGTGAGTGGAAGAGAAAACACAGAGGAAAGGATAACAAAGATATATAATGGATAACCCTGTTTTGGTCTCCCTGAGGAGAGCACCCTGGAAGACCACTGACATCATTTCCACCCAGACTATGCTTGCCTGCCTCTGCCTGCAAATAAACAACGACACACCCAGAAGTCAGCGTTCATTTTGTGACCTGTTTCTGAAGGAGATGGAGCTCCATAACAAGAAGCATTCTCTCTTGCTTATGTAAAAACCTGTGCAAAAAATTGCACCTTGTGGTAGAAGTCCTTCATTGCTTTTCTGTCTCAACAAGAGACAGCTACAAGATTTTAAATAAAGGTTCAGGAGCTAAAACATGTTCAAAAATTACAAGTGGGGAGTCAATACACAAAAAGATAAACCAATCTTACCAAGCCAGAAACATAAGACCACACCACACCATCTTCTAATCCAGTAGAAGAATCATAAACCATAGAATGAAAAGAAAGTCAGAATACCAAGATCAGAAAGAGAGGGAATTACACGTAAAGCATTTTTATCCCAACAGGGATAAATTAGAATCTTACTCACATATTGGTCACGTTAATAACAACATGGGATGTGAATTCCCACAGAACTCTGGGAGAGTTGCCGAGGCAATAGCTGACACTCTTACCACAAGAAAGGGCGTAGCAGGAAGACAAAAAAAATGAATATGCTTCAAAGGAATTCAGATAGAGGTAACTAATATCAAAATTAGATTCCCAGATACAAAAAAAAATTTTAGCTGCACAGATCAGCAAAGAGTACAAAGGGAAAGTCACAAAAAGTAATAAAGTGTACTAATCGTAACAATCATATTTTATGTCATTTTCAAACCGCTGGACATTAAACAGGCCACCACCCCTTAATCTGCCCTTTTGTCTTTCTTTTACAGTGGCGTAGTCGACAGGATTTCCTGAAAATGATGATAGTCCAAGTGGACTTCAGGACCCACATTCAACAACTTGCTGAACCAGTGTGGCAACTACAAGTAGAGATCGCTAATCAGCAAATGAACTTCACAGAGTCGGAGTTGGGGGAGGAGGAGGAGGAGGAGGAGGAGGACAAAGCTCTTATGGAGAGACATAAAAGAAAAAAAAAAGAACAGCAAAGACAAAAAGAAAAGAAGATGCAGATTTGGCAAAGTTATTTTTTTAAATAAATTTGAATTTGAATCTGACACTTGTGTGGAATGTAGTTGTGATTGCAGTTTGGGGGTCTGAAACAACCCCCCCCCCCCCCTTGGTCATGATACGTATAAAGTAGCCCCATGCAAAAGAAATTCTAACAATGCCATGTAAAACATGTAGACATGATTCCTGAGAGGTACATGCCAAGTCTCATTTCTCGTGTTTATGCCTTTCTATTTCCCCCCCACCCCTCGAGGAGGCCTTGCTCTTTTTTTTTTTCCATTCCAAACTTACCAAAGGGCCAAAGAATACAATTTATGCACAGACCTTGAATAACTCTGGTCGACCTAAACAAGAGAAAAGCCTTTGCTATTCTGTCCTCATCCAAGATCAAATTTCACACACTGAAAAAATGATCTGAAAGCAGAAGTGAGTCATTTCCAGGATACATGAATTTTCCAGGGCCTTTGTTAAGTTCCCCTGCCAGGCGTTGATGTTTTGTCTCCTTGGCATCACAACGAACTTAATGTTTTATTTGTTCCCGCTGCTACATACTGTGCTCATAAAGAGTGGATGGACTGTTTGGCATTTGAGTTCATTCTTAAAGACAC
Source organism: Erpetoichthys calabaricus (assembly GCF_900747795.2). NCBI lineage: Eukaryota > Metazoa > Chordata > Cladistia > Polypteriformes > Polypteridae > Erpetoichthys > Erpetoichthys calabaricus. Next base: position 34,591,830 of record NC_041410.2, read on the forward strand.
AGTCTCCAAGTCCTGCTAATACACACACATAAACATCTGTAAAGAAAACTTTTGGCAGAACATTCCAGTTCTTCAGATCTCATTAGTGAGTCAACATTAGCAGTGCACTGCAGAATTGTAGCCCTATATTACCAAGCTCCTTTGCAATGGTAGGCTTTATAAAATAAGTTAACATTGATTAATAGCTGTACTCTATGTAATTAGCAAAAGCTGAATCCAGTTTTCCTAAAATATGTTTTATACAAAGCAGTGCAGCACCTCACGCCCTGACAAGCCTCAGGCTGGAAAGTTCTGTTTAGGAGTCGCCGCCTCTGAAATATACTTGGCAACAGTTAGCGCCTGTGTGCAGAGCGAATGATTAACACAAAGTGAAGAGTGGGCGAGCCCATGCTAGAATGTTCCAGTCTGTTTGAGATTGCCTGAGACTAATGGTATGCAACTACTGACTTGTGCAGAGCAAGAGTTTAAGCAGCTCTCTCTCTGTAGCGTCTTGTGAGAATTCATCCATTTTTCTAAACCCAGCTGGGCAGGGATGTCAGTCCAATGAATAAGACTCATCCGCACCACACCAGGTTAGAGGCGCCCACTAACCTCCTAATGATGTTTGATGCTGTGAGAAAATACACAGACAGCATATAAGAAGTCAACATAAACTGAGAGTGAATAGGAGGTCAGGAAAAAGGTTCATGGAACTCTGAAAAAACAGTGCCAACCACTGCAGGGTCCACTCACTTTTGAATAGTCCATGTATTAGGGGTCTCGAGGATTTGAAGTCTGTCTTACAGTACCGGCATCATGCACCAGGTACAAAATGTACCCTGGATTTTGAGCTGTTTCTGGGTGTATGCAACTACTTGGGACCCTCAACCTGCACCGAGAAGATGGTGTTTCAGCATTTCAGTTCCAAAGTAGCATAGTATAAGAAGGGGCTACCTGAACTGGTAGCAATGGAAAGGCAGACTACACTCATGTACAGCATAAAAACACACACTATCCCGAATTTATATTCAACAAATAATACAATTTGATGTATGAAGAAACCTACAGGAACACAGTGAGAACATGCACACTCAACACAGATAGCAACTGGAATGAAATCAAACTCCAAAGTCCATGGATTTTTTTTTTTTTAGACAGGACTCCTAACCTGTGTAGCACTGAGCTCAGTGGCAGACCTACTGTTATGAGGGTCCCCTTCACAACCCATAACAAGGACAGGGTAACTTCTTCAATGGCATTTTATGGTTCTTTGCTAGGTTATGTGATTCCTCATAGAACTACTGCTTGACCAAATTCCATTTCATTCTGGAAAGGGTTTGAAAAACTTCCTGGAAGAAGATGAAGAAACCTGAAATATTTAATGTATGGCTACATCTCTAATGTATTCTGCCCAGCAGGACACTAACAGATTAAGAAAACCTGGACTTGGCCTGTGTTACTGTATGAGTCCTTTTAAAATCATAACCCTCAAATCTGTTACCATCTGTTCATGGTTATTTACTGTATGGAGCCAGCTACAGATCTAAATAAATAAAAGATTCCTTCTGGAACCTTCATGTGGATGGGTCTTTTTGGAATGAAAAATGTTTCTCCAGTGGCATCTCTCTGAAGAACCTCTCTGGCACCTTTATTTTTAAGGGAGTGCTGTTATCTTTTTCAATGGGGTTGTTCCACCACAGATCACCACATTTTTTTAAATGTAACCACTAGATCCCAAATTTTAATTAAAATTGCTGTATTGACTTTACAATACTGCTTACGGTTTACTATATTTCTGAATGCCTCTCACCTTACACTCCAAATCGTAAACTTAGATCTTCAAATGAGTGTCTGCTTATAATTCCGAGAGTTAAACTTAAAAGAAGTGGTGAGGCGGCCTTCTGCTGTTATGCACCTAAAATCTGGAATAGCTGACCGATAGAAATTTGCCAGGCTAATATGGTGGAGCACTTTAAAAAACTGCTAAAAACCCGTTATTTTAACATGGCTTTCTCATAGCTTCATTTTAGTTTAACCTTGATATTCTGTATATGCATTTAATTATCATTATCATTCTTGGTGGCTCCATACTAACTCCTACTTTCTCTGCTGTTCTTTTTCCGATTTTTTGATCAAAGCACCATGCAGTCCTTACATTGATGGATTGAAGACCAGAGTTTCCATCATCATAATCTAATTCTAATACCACAAGGACTGATTGAGATCATTGATGTTAGGTAGAATGCCTAGAGTGATCTAGCCAGATGGTCTCGTGGCCTTGGAGCCCTTGCAGATTTTGTTTTTTTTTTTCTCCAGCCATCTGGTGTTTTTTTTTTTTGTTTTTTCTGTCCTCCCAGACCATCAGACCTTACTTTTATTCCACATTAATTAGTATTGCCACATTTTATTTTTATATTTTGTCTTTTTTTTCTTCTTTTTATTCATCCTGTAAAGCACTTTGAGTTACATCATTTGTATGAAAATGTGCTATATAAATAAATGTTGCTGTTGTGGTTGTTATTGAATTACATATTCAATTAATATTACTATTTTTGAAGAACACATTCTCATACAGTAGACACCTTAAATTTTTAAGCAATGTGAATTAAAGTCGATTCTGGGGTCCCAACGGGATTAGCGGCCCTGAAGCTTAAGCTTCATTAGTCTAATAGGAGATCCACCCCCGACTGTGCCAGCTACTGCCAATAATGTGCTATAGTGTCATGGAGTGCCCAGAGGCTGAATAATGATAACTAATTACACTTACATAGCGCAGTTTGCACAGACAATGGGGGACCACTTCAGTCACCACCAATGTGTAACATTCACCCAGATGATAAAATGGCAGTCATTCTTATGACAGTACACTATCAGGTGGTTAAGGGGTAAGAGAGAGATAGTTAGCCAACAAGGTACCAAGGACAATTAGCCTCTCAGAATGACCAGACCATGGTGTGCAATTTAGCCAGGACTTCAAGAACACCATACTTTTTATGAGACAGTATTTCCACAGAGAGTCAGGACTTCAGTTTTATGTAGCATCCGAAGGATGGTGCCAATTTTTACTGCACAAAAATGTCCCTGTTGGTGCACTGGGATCCACATACAGACCATAGGGGAAGTGGCCACACCAACAAGTCTCTCAGCAGCACCCTAAGCTTTTCCTAGATAGTCTCCCATCCAAGTACTGGCCTTGGCGTCAAGTGGATTACAACAACAACAAGAACAATTTATTTTTTGTATAGCCCAAAATCACACAAGGAGGGCCGACATGGTCTTTTTGACATTCCCCCAGCCTTGACTCCCTAAGAAGACAAGAAAAAAATCCCTTGTAGGGATAAAAATGGAAGAAATCATGGGAAAGCGAGAGAGTGACCCCTTTCCAGGTAGGTTGGGCATGCAATGGGTGTCAAAAATTGGGGTAAATGCAACACACAAAACAGAACACAAGTAATCCTCTTCACACATCTAGATGGCCAATCTATCATTGCCACCTCAGGAAAAAAATACAACAGTACAATAGTAATAGTACAAATGCAGAGCAAAATGCAAGAGTAGCTTATATCACATAAGAGGATTCAGATTTGTTCAGAGCCCTGGAGACCTTGGCCAACAAGATGCCTCCCTCCTATTGGCCGTTTCACAGCTGAGTCAGGGCTGGGCCGGCCAATCTGATGAAAGGACCCTCCCACAAGATGATTCCAGTGCTCCTTTATCAGAGATGACTTTTCATCTCGGACCTGTTCTGAGGCCTGCCTGGACTGGCTACAATTCAACTGCAGACTACAGTCACATACAGGATAAAGCCACAGACTAGGCCAATTTAGATTCGAAAATATTGTGTTTAAATTTTCATGTTTGAAGAAACCTACAGAAACAAGGAGAGAACACACATCTTCAGCACAGATAGCAACTAGAGGGAAATCAAAAGCAAGTCTATGCATCTTTGAGACAGCACTGCTAACCTTTGTGGCACTATGCAGCTACTTCCAAATAATCCCTTAGAGTGTCATGGAGTGCCCACAAGCTTAATGCATACCAGGGCAGGTAAGAGCTATAAAATTAATTTAACAGGCACATTTTGGCATGTGCAAGGGAACCCAAGAAGGCACAAGGAGACCTGTGCATTTCATACAGTTTAAGAATAACCTGCTTGGATTTGTGAGATGGCTGTGCCAGCTATTGATCAATGATGCCATTGCGATTCAGTATAAACTAAACAGTTACAGCAGGATGATGATATGTGATATGCAATAAAGATGTACCATAAAAGCTGGCATACTTTAAGTTCTATTTAATGCATTTGTAATTTTGTAAGTAAGCTGGATCATTTGAAATATTTTCAACAGCTATAACCATGAGTGCTACACATTAAAAACAAGTATTTTGGAGACATTTATTCCAAAGAAAACTGGTGCCCCATACAGGTCGATACCCCACTTGAGCTCAGTGCTTCCATGTTAGGAAATTGCACTTGATCCTGTACTGGATAAGAGGAATAAAAATGGATGGACAGTTTATTTCAGATAATGAATCAAGGCAATCTGGAACAAACTACAGAGTCATGCAGCGGAAGGAGAAATCCTGCCAGCTTCCAAAACACATCTGGATGAGATATGGGGTCTTGGAACAACTTACTGTAGCTGTTGGCTATCCAGAAGAGCTGAATAGACTGAATAGTCCCAACTCAATTTTACATTTTTTATATTCTCAAGTGCTATTATAATCATGTTCATTTTCCTCATCTACAGCTTTTTCTTTGAACATTTTAGGTGCTTAAAAAAAAAGATTTAAGGAAAAATAAGTAGGCATGCATTCAGTTGACTCCCACCTCTAATACTCATCAATCCAACCAGCTATCTTGAGGGTCACGGTAGACTGGTGCCCATCCTGGCAGTACTTGGCACAAGGCGGGAATCAACTGTGGGTGGAGTACCAGTTCATTGCAGGCCACTCCTCCCATACATATTCCACCCCTCATATGGAAACAATTTAGATTAGACCGTTAATCTAAATGGAATGTGGACAGAAAGCTGGAAAAGCCATGCAAGCACAGGCAGAATGTGTAAAGTCCACATAGGCAGTGCCCGGCTTCATTTTATTTATGCATAACAAAATACAAAGCATTTTTTTCAGAGCTTCCATCACTTATATCAACACCCCCCAATGAATTACAATTGCTATTATTATATACCTTGTTCCATCCATCCATCCATTTTCCAACCCGCTGAATCTGAACACAGGGTCACGGGGGTCTGCTGGAGCCAATCCCAGCCAACACAGGGCACAAGGCAGGAACCAATCCTGGGCAGGGTGCCAACCCACCGCAGGACACACACAAACATACCCACACACCAAGCACACACTAGGGCCAATTTAGAATCGCCAATCCACCTAACCTGCATGTCTTTGGACTGTGGGAGGAAACCAGAGCGCCCAGAGGAAAAGGAAACCCACACAGACACGGGGAGAACATGCAAACTCCACCCGGGTCTCCTAACTGCGAGGCAGCAGTGCTACCACTGCGCCACCATGCCCTACCTTGTTCCATTACACAGTATAATCAAAAAAATTCTTAATGAAAAAAACTTCATTTTCCCATATTATCTTTTCACAACTTAAATCATCCATTCATTTTACATACAATTATCTTTGATTAAAAAAAAATTCCCAACAAAAGGCCTATTTCCTCATCCCTGATATTCACAAAACCCTTCCATTTCTCCAAATCCCCACTTCTCTTTACTTTCATTTGTGGCTCCTTTTCCAAACTCTTTTATACCCACTACACATCTCTCGTCACATTTCACTTTATAAGAGTACACCTGGCATCCCATGACTAATAATCATCCATCCATCCATCCATCCATTATCCAACCCGCTATATACTAACTACAGAGTCATGGGGGTCCACTAGAGCCAATCCCAGCCAACACAGGGTGCAAGGCAGGAAACAAACCCCAGGGAGGGTGCCAGCCCAACACAGGGCAAGCACACACACACCAAGCACACACTAGGGACAATTTAGGATCTCCAGTCCACCTAACCTGCATGTCTTTGGCCTGTGGGAGGAAACTGGAGCACCCGGAGGAAACCCACGCAGACACGGGGAGAACATGCAAACTCCACGCAGGGAGGACCCGGGAAGCAAACCCAGGTCCCAGGCTACCACTGCGCCACCGTGCCGCCCACTAATAATCATCTTCCTTTGAGCCATTCCCTGCTAGACCGTCACCTCTTAAAATGAAATCATAAGACAAATCATCAGAATCTTCTATCTTTTCCAATAATCCTTCCACATCTATCCACACCCCTTGGGCCCAGCTGCACTCCCAAAACATGGGTCTGATCATCTCCACCTGGGCACAGTCTGCCACGTATAACGTTCCCCACAGGATTAACTCCTTTAAAGCATTTCCCAGCCCTTTTGCTTGTACCACTTCTATTCCCCACTTCAGATTTCACTTTCAAACTCTAACTGTCCTCCATCATACATCTAACAGCAGCCTTATACAAATCCTTCTGTTTGCAGCACAAAACAACATCTGCAAATGTCTCAGGCTTTAAACCCAAGACTCTGGGAGCTGGGAGGCAGCATGCCAACAACCAAACTTTTTAACTAGGGGTTATGTCATTTGATTCCACACCCAAAGAAAAACATCCCACTATTGTGTAAGTGAATGATCATTCAAAGAACAGATGATGGTTCTGCCCAAAATTATGTGGATGAATGGCTTGTTTGGAAGGAGCTAAAGGAATTACAAAACTGAGCAGCCATAAAGGAAAAAAAATCACTGAGTCAAAGAATAATTAGTTTAGATAATCAATTGGTCCTGTAAGAAACTTCTTGTCATTATCAAACTGTTATAATGTACTGACATTCGGAACCCACACCGTTAAAAGATACCATCTTCATGCTCCAAGTAGAAACGTTTTACAGCAAAAATATTCACTGCAAATGCAGGGAGAGATGAAAAAGTCTTAAAAGCACAGGGCTTGACTTTGTGCCAGCAATCTGTCCACATCCAGCCTCAAACGGAAAACCGACTGCAGAAAAATTCAAGAGAACTGCACAATCTGGCTTTATGCCTAACGTTATCATCTTTTGTGTATTTCAATAAAATTTGAAGATGTGGTTTGCAAAAGAAAAACGAAAACAGGCCAAAGAGAGCTTCTTACCTTTGTGTGGGGCTTGCTGCGTTCTTGCAGAAGAGCTTCAGCTATGAAATGGTTCAGCAGGGTGTGGTTTTTAAATACAAGCAGCTGCCTGCAGTGGCCACCCTCAGCCCTGCCCCAGAAAAACAAAAAAAAAACTCCCACGATGCATAGAGAGCCAGAGAGGCAGGAAGCTTCATGTGAGTGATACCTGAACTGAGCTAAAGGAGATGAAACAAAGTAGCAGCAGGCCTCTTCTTGACATGCTGCCTTTTGTCATTAAGTTAAGGAAGTGATCTGAAATAGAAACTAATGCACAAATGTCGGCCATATTACACTACAGGACAGAGAGAAAGGAAATAACAAAGAACACTTAGACTTTTTGCTCTGTTAACGGGGATCTGTTCTCCTTCAAACACATGAATAAAAGCTTATAGTAAGTCTTAAAACACACTTCTGTATACCCAGCAGACTCTTTGACATCATTTGCAAATGGAAATGTCTGCCTTCGTTTGCCCTGTGACACAATGCTAATACCTCTGTCATCATGTACAGTATGAAGTTAAGTCTGCACAAAAGCCGCCCCAACTGCTGTCTTTCAAAATCACTCAGCTTGTCTCTATGGCAGCCAGTGACTCAGCCCACAATGCTGGAAGTTTCTCTTAAAAAAAAAAAAAAAAACTGCATAGGCAAGCAGCAAGAACAAGGGTGGGACCCGTCTTAAAGGATGAGATCAGACATAGCTGAGGAGTAAGTGCCAGGTCGAGCTGGGGGCAGGAGTCTTTGGAGCCTCATTAGGTCTACCACACTAAGCCCTGACACTTAGTTGTCACTAAACACTCGTGAGGGTCTGTGAGGGCTGATCTGAAAGTTTGGAGCCTGATCTACTAAGACAAACCCTGGTTTTATTTTTCAGCATTATCCCTGTGAACACTAATAACTCTTCTTATAATATTCACAAAACTATGTTTAAATGCTCCCCTATAGCTAGGTAGTCACACGGGTCCAGGTCTGGAGAATGTGGTGAGAGTGATGTCTGTTTGGATTCTGTAGCGGGGCAAAATGATGGTGCAGAACATACCAGGTTGCTTGGGGTGCCAACTGGTAATTGTAAATAAAAAATGAGGCAACAATAAATGAAAATCAAGCACTTCAATGTGCGTTCTTTAACAATAAATTATGGGACATTCATTAGTGGTCGTTGCTGGCTTCGATCAGCACAGAATCTGGGACAGCATCTAAAATGAGACACCATGCTCTGTGAGTGATTTCCTTTTATATTGTGCAGGCCAAAAGGGGTGGGGCTTCTTTAGCGTCGATGCCCTCAATGGACACTTTCTCGAGGCTGGGAGGGGAAAAGGAGACAAGACTGTGATTGGCTGCACCCCCACTCTTCCCGGGCTGGTACTACTTACATTATTTTAGGTGAAACCTCTAGTGCACATGCGTGACAAACCATAGTTTCACATAAAAGCCACCTGCCAACACCAAGCAATGTGAGCAAAGGTACTGTCATGAAGAATAAGAACATAATTTATGGCTTTGTGATTGACTGACACAAACGCCAATGCAAATGAGTGTAATAACAATCAGTCCTGTGGGCCTTTGGAGGCAACATGAACCACACCTTCAACATCATAAAAAATATGCACATGATCATGCTGGCATACACTTGGACATTGAATTTATTTGCTTCCATTGGAACGAAAGTGGATGCGCCAACTGTCGACAAAACCCCGCTGCGTGAAGTCTTCTAACATGAAGCTCAAAAAAATTATAGGAACTGCCTAAGCACATTTATGTTGGACAGAATACCCAGTCGGGGCTGGGAGGTCTTCAGGCCTTGAAACCCTTGCAGATTTTGGCTTTTTTCTCCAGCTTCTTGTCCATTTTTTCTGTTCCCTCTGGCCATTTGAACATAGCATTAGAGTTCTTGTTAGAGACTTGGAAATAAATTCTGACTTCACTTTACCTTGCATATATTTGTTATGTAAGTTCATATTGCGCTATTCATATTTGCTGTTTTTTGTATCTCATTTATTCATCCTTATTTTATTATTATTATTATTATTACCACGATTATTTTAACTTCACCTGTTTGTTGTCTGGTACAAATCTTGTAATCGATATTTAACCCACTTCCTATTGTCCAAATGACTTGAAATTTTTCACACTTAAACTCACTTCTGATGACAATACATGAATCAATAATCAGTTTCACTAATTGACCAATTAATCCATGTTAATTAAGAAATTAAATTTTCCATATGAAGAATAGTTAAAACTTTCACCAATCGATGGCGCTAGTAATGGATAGAAATATTAAAGGAAGTGTTAAAATATTGAGTACAAAATGATACTAAAACAAACCCAAGACTAAAAAGTTGAAAATAATATACAGTATATATATATATATATATGATACTTTTTAAAAGCCACACTTATATTAAGTTTAAAAGTGTACTAAAAAGTAAAAAATAAGTCTCTCATACATCACTCGTAAAATAAAAGCGTGAGCGTTTTTCATCAATCAACATTCAAAAAACACTTCTTAAAATCTTAGCAAAAGCGCCCACCTTTTATTTTAAGGCCGAATTTTTGGACGATTACAATACTTTCCCAATGAGAAAGTAAATCGAACTCAGGGAGGTCTAAAACGTCGAGGTCAAGATCTTGAGGTTGAATCTTTGGACGATTACAATGCTTTCCCTTACTTTGTATACAAGAAAGTAAAAATAGAGTGCAGAAAGAAGATGGACTGAGATAATAATAATAATACATTTTATTTATATAGCGCCTTTCCCATGCTCAAGGCACTTACAGAATATAATAAAGAACGGCAGAATATACAGTATATAGCATTGTACAAACCAGATAAATAAATAAAGAAGATTAAGTAAATTCTGAAAAAAAAAACAGACAACATAATTGATGGTCTAGCACACACACACACACAGGTTACATGAGCATCTTGACAGAGAAGTAAACTGAGAGAAGGGTAATAAAGTCAAGCAGAGCTAAAAGCCTTCCTGAACAGATGAGTTTTGAGTTGTTTTTTAAAAGAATTCATGGAGTCTGCTGACCTGATTAATTTCGGTAGGTCATTCCAGAGTCTGGGCGCTATACATCTGAAGGCCCTGTCACCCATGGAGTGTAGATTAGTGAGGGGCACAACAAGATTACCAGAATCAGAGGACCTTAGTGGGCGGGCAGGCACATAGTGATGGAGAAGGTCACTGATGTAGTTTGGCGCGAGGTTATTTAAAGCTTTGTAGGTTATTAGTAGGATTTTATATTCGATTCTGTAGGACACAGGGAGCCAGTGAAGACGGAGCAGGATGGGTGTGATGTGCTCGCTGCTGCTGGTTCGAGTAAGGACTCTTGCAGCTGAGTTTTGAATAAGCTGGAGCTGTGATATAAGATTAGAAGGGGCACCTGCCAGTAGGGAATTACAATAATCGATGCGGGATGTGATACAAGCATGGGCAAGTTTCTCAGCATTAGAGAAGGAGAGGAAGGAGCGAACACGGGATATGTTACGGAGGTGAAAGTAAGAAAGTTTCTTAATGTGATTTATGTGGGCGGAATAAGTGAGAGAGGAATCAAAAATGACTCCAAGATTTTTTACAGTAGAGGCAGGTCTGATGAGATCACTGCCAAGATGGACTGGGAAGGAGCTCATTTTATTAAGTTGCATTTTAGTCCCAATTTGCAGGAGTTCAGTTTTATTGCAATTTAATTTTAAAGAGTTGTGCTCCATCCAGGTTTTAATTTCACTAAGGCAGGTTGTGAGCTGAGAAAGCTCTGATGAAGTTCCACTTTTAACATTGAAGTAGAGCTGAGTATCATCTGCATAAAAATGATAACCCAATCCATAACTGCGGATAATATGGCCAAGGGGAAGCATATAAATACAGAAAAGCAGAGGACCGAGGACAGAGCCCTGAGGGACTCCTTGTGTGACTGGCGCTGAGCTGGATCTGCTGTTGCCAAGACTAACAAACTCTTGCCTATCAGTCAGATAGGACTTGAACCACTGGAGGGCAGTGCCAGAGATACCCAGCATGTTCTCCATTCTGGACAGTAGGATGTCATGTCTAACAGTGTCAAATGCTGCACTGCGGTCTAACAGAATTAATATGCTAGTTTGTCCAGAGTCTGCTGCCATAAGCAAATCATTGGTTACCCGTAGCAGAGCAGTTTCACAGCTGTGCCGCGCCCTGAAACCAGACTGAAAGGGTTCCATCAAATTATTAGAGGTTAGGTAATTGGTGAGTTGGGAAGCTACAACACGCTCAAGAACTTTTGACAGGAAAGGTAAGTGGGAAATAGGCCGGAAATTGTTAAGATTGTCAGCATCAAGGCCAGACTTTTTTAACATTGGGGTTACAGAAGCAATTTTAAAAGTGAGCGGCACAGAGCCAGTGTCAAGGGATGAGTTTATTATTGTTGTAACAGTCGGGATTATGGCATGAAGGCAGGATTTAAGTAGTGTGGTGGGGATGGGGTCCAGTACACAAGTAGTCGGCCTCATCTTACAAAGCAGGTTATTAACAAACGCAGATGTGACTGGTGAGAACTTAGAGAAGGAGCTGGATGGAGTGGGAAAACAGGGAGAGATATAAACAGATGATATATTTATGTTAGTTGAATTATTTAGATCTTTAATTTTGTTACGGAAAAAGTGGAGGAATTCCTCACAGACTTCAGTAGAAGAGGTAGTTAGACCAGATGCGGGTTCGAGTAGTTTATTAACTACAGAGAACAAAACCCTTGGGTTATCATGGCCACTTTCTATTATTCTGCCATAATGGGTGTTCTTGGCAGAAGTTAGTGCTTCTCTGTAAGCTCTTTGGTGGTCAGAGAAAGCCTGGTTGTACACGGTGAGGCCAGTCTTACGTGACATTCTCTCAAATGGGTTTTCTTTGGATTTGTAGCACTCCCTTCACAGGATAACAAGCCACTGGGATGTGAAGGTCTGCATCTAATGCAGAGTGTGGAAAGCAACTGCTTTAGCCAGTTGATCGGCCTAAGTGACTAATTAGGCTTCTAACCATGAGGGGATCCTCTCTTCACAGTAGGCTCTATCTATCTAAATCCCACTATAGAAATTCTAATTCAGCGTTCACATAATATCAAACAGATAGCAAATATGAACTTCATATTCATAAATTTAATGCAAAAACCCTTTGAACTGGGAGCTCTTAATTAGTCAATTTGGAGAAAACAATTCTCACAATTCTGTGCATAGGGGACAGCTTAAGGGCTCTATTAATTGTAATTCCACTCTGCTCCACGAGTTGGTGCCGTGCAAAAATGTCTCTTCTCTTCCTCCCTCTGCAGACCGGATGATCGATGGGTTTACCACTACTGGCATCACTTCCAGTGTTCATCCACCAGAACCTGCCACTTCCTGCTGGAAGTCCTCAAAACCAGAAGATCTGCCATCTTAGTTCAGTTCATTTGGAGAACTCCACATTTACTGTGTATTTCCTTACATCTTTTTTTTTTTGCTTTCAATTATATATAGTCAGTCAGTCAGTCAGTCATTTTCCAACCCGCTATATCCTAACACAGGGTCACGGGGGTCTGCTGGAGCCAATCCCAGCCAGCACAAGGCGCAAGGTAGGAACAAATCCCGGGCAGGGCGCCAGCCCACCACAGTATATAGTCAGTCACCTGCACTAAATATGTCCAAGAATGGGCTGAAAATAAAGGTTCTAGAGGGTGAAAAATAGGGGGGATCCCTAAAAAGCTCGGCATCTTGCATAACTAGACATCAAGACGAGTTGTACAGTTGGAGTTTTTCTGTCTTGTACCGGTGAGTCAGGAAGCACCAGACAAAAAGAACTGAAGTGATTTCCAAGCGTGTTTTCTTATAAACACAAAAAAAATGTCTCCACCCAGAAGCAGTGGTTCAATGAACATTAAAAACTACTCTACATGATCTCCAGTTAAATAATGATTTTCCAGATTGTATTGAGTAAAATGTCTGTGGTGAAAGATACAAGTAGATGTGTATCATGGCATGAGGTCATACAGTTGCTGAACTGGCCACCTAAGGCACATTTAATTTCTCTATCAAGGTTGTCTAGTTGGAATTCCAGAATAGTGTAACATCTCTGTAGAAAGTTGAAAGACATAAGAAAGGAGTTTTGATGGTATATTGCATAATCCTCTGATCAGTCTGTAGCAGTGTTCTAAATATTTCTACAGGTCGCAAATATCCTTCCGGACAGGTGCACATAACTTCATGAGTACAGTCCAACTCTCACATGTCAGTAAGTGGACTGGTACATTTTACTGACCACCAGTTTTGTGTTTTCCAATGACTCAGTTTCGTTCAAACACAAATGCGTCGTTGTCAAGGCATTTCTGGTGCAACGCAAACATCCTGACACGATGATAATCTCGCCTTGTTCGCTTGTTCTTATTGCCTTTTATAGATAAACCTTCTTAGTTATCTCGAACGTCATGGACGCTAACTCCTAATCATGTTATAAATATGACGTTATACTACTGTAGCCTAATTGACAGAAGCATTATTAATTTACTACTTTATGGTTAGTTACTGCCTGACTGGGCCTTTAGGAGTCAATGCAGATGGGTGCAAAATGAGAATTGTTCATCTATACTTTGACATGGATAATCTCTTTCACCATATGGTGCTTTTAGCTTACAACTGATTAAAGAGAAATGAAGAAAGACAAATTCAAAGTCAACATGAATAATGCATAGTATTGATGGCACACCTGTCATGAATCTAGTCAGACAGGCTCTTTAGGTTTTCCCCCAGTGTGTAGGCCAAAACTTAGGGTGGTGCTACAAAAGTTCAAATGGGTCACAATGATGACTTGAATGCTTGAGGCATGAAGACCTGAGGACAGCATGGTGTTGGAGAAATGACCAGAAGTCTTCTGGAAAGAAAATGACTTTTCTTGTAATGTTTAAAAAGTGGACATATACAAAGAAGCTTATTTTATTTCTAAGATGAAACACCCAGTTATGGCAAATTAGCTAGTCACAAAAATGTACCTTGTCCTTTAATGCTTTAGCGATTGCTTTAGAATTACCTAAATGATTTGATAATCCTCTCCTTTAACTCCTCCAGGTGAGCTTTGCCCTCTGCCTCCTGACTCTGACTCACCTAAGTGAGGTCAGATGGCTCCTTTTATAGCATAGTGGAAGCACTTACTTGTCATTCAGAAGCTCCCTAAAGTAGGGACATCCTCTCCCAGCAGCACCTTCTAGAAGTACCGAGGGACCATGACAGGGTTGCCCTTCCAAACTACAGGCCCCATGTAACTGGTACATAACTAGAGTAGCATTGCCAGCTTTCACCTTGCGGTGGTAAACTGTTCTCAATAACCAGGCCTCACAGGTCATCCATTATAGGATTGCCCCGACTGGAATAGGAACCTAGAGCCATCCTGGCTGGTTTGCATCTCCAGTTATGTAGTCCACCCATTATGGCCTCCTGGCCAGGTAAGGCTTCACTGTCTGTCTTAATTGGGAGGCCAATCCATCCATTCCAGCATTTACAATATAATGAACCTAGCTGATTAAAGGAAGCTAATCTGTTAGATTTCTCCAGTTATATTGTATTAATAAGAGCTCAAGGGACTCCACCAGGTGGTGTAAATAAAGCATGTCCATGTTTGAGATTATTTATAGTGATGGCTCAATACTCATTATTTTCCACAACAATGAAGAATAACTACTAAAGATAATGTCAGAAGGTAGAAAGAACATTTTGAGAACATGCCAATTGCTTAAGAAGTATGTCTGGAAATGCAGGCAGTGGTGATTCAGTGTCCTTTGCTGCACTCCATCTGAAGTAGGTAGTCGAATTTTGTTTAGTTTTAATTTTTAACTGGAATACCCACTTAAGTTGGATTTCTAACTCAAACACTCAGAGCCTGTCCGACTTTAGATTATGACATCAATCCAAAATGGCAATGTACACTACAAACTTTAGTGAAAGCAGTAGTTTTATACAGTATATTAACATGTCTGTCTATTTGTGTCTTATTAAATCAGTCATTCACACAGTACTGTCCAACTCCAATCTTTGGACATGTTGCTATGGTGTTTGGATATGGAAAATACAGATAATGCATTGTATTGTTATCAACTGCTATTTATTCTGATGGAGCAAGCACAAATAAAGGTTTTCCTGGATGCATCCATATTAGTTTTCTGAATTTTTCACAGTAATACAGTCAACTCAGGTGTGACATCACTCCCAGCTCTGACACCCGACTTTCAAGGTAAATGGAACGCAGCATATGACTTTGCTAGCAGTAACTTTCGCTGATGTGCTTTTGACAAGAACCTTTGTGTGGGTTTTCCTCAGGTTTCTTCATACATCAATTGCTGATTAGGTTGATTATTGACTCCAAATTGACCTTATGTGAGTGTGAGGGATAGTCCAAGCGGTTTGGAAATGTAATGTTATATATAGTGTAGAAGACTGAAAACAGAAGGAGGTACTGGGCCTTCAGATGGGCCTACCAACACAGATTCCATTTTATTTGAAGGTATCTGAGAACGTATTCATTTTCAGGTTCCTTAAAGGGTCCATTCCAGAGCCCTTGAGAAAACAAATCTGATTTTGAGGGTGAAATTTAGATTCAGGTGGGAAAATCAGACATTCTGAATTTAAAGCAGAAATATTTTAAATGAACATAAGTAGACATACACCAGACTAATAAATTGGGAATAAGTACGAATTATGAGGCGGATGGCCAGGATGCCTGGACAATACCTCCCCTGGTCCATGAGAGGGCAGCCGCCCCGGTTTGCATGGGGGCCACGGGATCAGAGCTTAGAAGATTAGCCCTGTTGATGTCCATCGCTACCGCCATGGGGTCCCCGGATAGTTCTGGAGACATGGACTCCAGCACTTCTGCCACAACAGGAAGTGCTGCCGGAACAGGAAGCAGGTACACCTGTAATGCTTCCGGGTGCCCTTGCAGCAATTCCGTCACTCCAGGAAGTGCTGCAGGAAGGTCATCACGGGGCACATGGAGCACGTCTGGGTGCATCATAAAAGGGGCCACCTCACTCCACTCAGGGAGCTGGAGTCGGGAGGAAGAAGACGGAACTTGCAAATGGAGGAGTGAGGGAGGCTAAGGAGAAGAAAAAGAGAAGAAAAGAAGGAATTGTGAGATAATTATAGCTATTTAGAGCATTGTGTGGTGCTGTAGGAAAAGAAGAAAATAAACGTGTGTGTGTTTTGAACTTCTGGCTGTCTCAGTGTCTGTCTGTCTCTGGGCTTCTATCACAATTATCAATGAATCCATTAACAGCATTTATGTAGAATTTAGAAATTAGAAATTAGAAAGTATTAAGGTGTGAAAGAACAAAACAAAAGTAGAAAAAGAAAACTGTAAGACAGTCAATTGCATTTTACTGTGTTGCATCATAGAAATGTTGGCGGCAGTTTAAATAAACATTGGATAACTGTGGTTCAGATCACAGCCTGGCTGATGTTTGTTTAGAGTTTGCACATTCCCTTAATGTCTGAATGGGTTCATTCTCCCTATTATAAACTGTATTCTGATTTTATTCTGTATTCTAAACTGATTTTTAGGGAGCCATAGGCCTAGTCTGGTGGAAACATAGATGGGAACAAACATGAACTGGCCTGTCAGTCTGTAATGAGACACTCTCACCCACATTCATAATAACACTCACCAGTTAACCCACCTTACACATGTTTGCTATGTCAGAAGAAACTGAAAACCCTACACATGAGGAGATAGGACAGTGTTTAAACCCGGACTCCTGGAGATAGGGGGCAACATCAGTAACTGCGGCACTACCTTATTGCTTAGTGTTGCTGCAGGTGAGTAAGGTAGGATCGAGCACGGGTCAAAAGCGTGCTAAAAGAAAGCTTTCAGTCCAAAAATTTGTTTTAAAACGTTTAGTGAACATTCAAAGCAAACATTCAACACAAGAATGAAGAAAAAGGGTGTTACACATGTAGAATAAAAGGCAAAAAAATTGGAAAAAATGTCTCTTCTCTAAACTTAGCTTTTCTTGTCAAAATTCAGTTGTTTATATACTTAAAGATGCTTTACTTCGCCTTCAGTACGCTCTGAATGTATGGCACTGTACGTTCAATAGAGCACGTTAACTTTCAATTATTGAGCACGTTAAGACCTGGTTTAAATCCGTATGCCCTCCATGCCTTACACACGGCAAGGCAGGTCACTAACTGAGACTTATCTATAGTCAGAGGCTAGGAGCATGTACTGATACAGCGCATTGCCGCACCCACCACATGACAAACCAACTCAGGATCCAGATTAAGACTTGAGTGTAGCCATGCAATGGGTGACATCACATTGGAACCAGGGTGAGGTTTTTTATGGTGGTTGGAGTGCCAATTCTGCCACCAACCCCCAAGTTTTTCCCTCCAGGTTGGAGGGCCTACATGCAGATTAACGTCATACCCATTACGGAGCAATTGCAGGTTAAGGGAATTGCTCAAGGGCCCAATGAAGCAGAGACCAGCATTTACAGGATTTGAACCGGCAATCTTCCAATTGCCAGTGCAGATCCCTAGCCTCAGAGCCACCACTCTGCCCATATAGTCAGATAGACCAGAAATAGTTAGAATATACTGTACCAATTCAATTCACCTTGTACATAGATAGATAGATAGATAGATAGATAGATAGATAGATAGATAGATAGATAGATAGATAGATAGATAGATAGATAGATAGATAGATAGATAGATAGATAGATAGATAGATAGATAGATAGATAGATAGATAGATAGATAGATAGATAGATAGATAGATAGATAGATAGATAGATACTTTATTAATCCCAATGGGAAATTCACATATTCCAGCATGCTGATAAAGAAAATATTAAATTAAAGAGTGATAACAATGCAGGTAAAACAGACAATAACTTTGAATAATGTTAACGTTTACCCCTCTGGGTGGAATTGAAGAGTCGCATAGTGTGGGGGAGGAACGATCTCCTCAGTCTGTCAGTGGAGCAGGGCGGTGACAGCAGTCTTTCGCTGAAGTTGCTCCTCTGTCTGGAGATGACACTGTTCAGTGGATGCAGTGGATTCCCCATGATTGACAGGAGTCTGCTCAGCGCCTGTCGCTCTGCCACTGATGTCAAACTGTTCAGCTCCATGCCCACAATAGAGCCTGCCTTCCTCACCAGTTTGTCCAGGCGTGAGGCGTCATTCTTCTTAATGCTGCCTCCCCAGCACACCACCGCGTAGAAGAGGGCGCTCGCCACAACTGTCTGATAGAACATCTGCAGCATCTTATTGCAGATGTTGAAGGACGCCAGCCTTCTAAGGAAGTATAACTGGCTCTGTTCTTTCTTACACAGACCATCAGTATTGGCAGTCCAGTCCAATTTATCATCCAGCTGCACTCCCAGGTATTTATAGGTCTGCACCCTCTGCACATAGTCACCTCTGATGATCACAGGGTCCATGAGGGGTTTGGGCCTCCTAAAATCCATCACCAGCTCCTTGGTTTTGCTGGTGTTCAGTTGTAGGTGGTTTGTGGGGGTTATAATAATACCTCCAATAGACTATGCACTAATATATAGGCAAACATTTAATATATCACTTACACTGAAAAAACAGAAATGGTAGGTTGGTATATTTACAAAAATGTATTTACTTTATATTACATGTATTGTTTATGTTCCACTTTTGAACATAACTCAATCTTGTTTCATTTATTGAATCTTGTCAGATGTACAATATACTAATTTCAGTCATTTAGGTCAAAATAGTTATTTTTAGTCCTCACCAGAAATTAATAAGCACCAGGCGGATTCATCATCAGTGGTTATGGATTTGAGTTATTCTCACCAGTTAAGAGCAAAATGTTAGTGAAATAAAAGTAAAAAAAAACACACACACAAGAAATATTCAGATATTCATTTAAAATATTTAATCACTCAGACTAACGCGTAATGCGTTTTCCTTGTATTCTTTTTTAATGTTTTATCAAACTATGCTCAGTAACTCCTATCACAAGTTAAGTTAAGTTAAGTAGCCTGGCCTTTCTAATCTGACCACAGGGTGTTTATATTCCACAAAACTGCCTCCATTTAAATGGTTTTTTTTTTTCATTCATCTCTCTGCAAACAGGAAAGTTTTTCAAATGTATTAAAAATCAAAAACTGAAATATCTCATGCGTGTAGGTATTCAAACCCATAGTTCAGTACTTTAAAGAAGCCCATTTGGCAGCAAATACAGCTGTGAGTTTCCTTTGTAAGTCTCTACAAGCTTCACACATCTGGATTTGGGCCGTTTATCCCATTCTTCCTAGTAGATCCTGTCAAGCTCTGTTAAATTGGATGGGAAGTGTCTGTAAACTGCCATTTTCTGGACTCCCCAGGGATGTTCTATGGGGTTTAAATCTGGGATATGGTTGGGCCACTCAAAGACAGTCAAAGACTTGTCCTAAAGCTACTCTAGTGTTGTCCTGGCTGTTTGTTTCTGGTAATTGTTGAGCTGAAAGGTGAACCATCACACCAGTATACCAGTATGAGGCTGCATGAACTCTAGAGATGGTTTTCTTCAAGGATCTTTCTGCATTTGGCTGCATGTATTTATCTTTCCCTCAACCCTGACTAGTCTCTCTGTCCCTGCTGCTGAGAAACCCCAATAGTATAATGCCGCCACCATGCTCCACCACAGGGATGATAGTAGGAAGGTGATGACCATTGTCTGGTCTTCTTCAGACATACTGGTTGGAGTTCTGCCCAAAGAGTCCATTTTTTCTCCAATCAAATGGTGTTTGGAATACTCCAGGTGGAGTTCTCCATGAGTTGCATTCATTTAGCTGCTTTACCATTAACACCTGATGAATGGAGTGCTTCTGATATGGTCATTCTTCTGACAGATTGTCCCAACTCAGTAGAAGGCTGTTAGAATGACCTTTGAGTTTCTGGTCACCTCCCTGACCAAGGCTATTCTTGCCTGGTTACTCAGTTTGGTCAGATTGCCAACTCTAAGATGAGTCCTGGTGGTTCCAAACTTCTTCCATTTCACAATTATTGAGACCACTGGGAACACTCAAAGCTTTAGAAAATGGTTTTATCTCCTTGTCCTGATCTACTATACCTTACAACAATTTCATCATGGAAGTCAATAGAGAGTTTTTGGACTTCATGGGTTGTTTTTTGTCCTGACATGCAGTGTGAATTGTGGGAGCTGCTATACACAGGGGTGTGCCTCTCTAAATTGTCCAATCAATTCATTTTTCCACTCCAATCAAGTTCTAGACACATCACAAGGAGAATTAAAGCAAGCAGGCTGCACCTAACCACAGTAAAAGGTCTGAATACTTCTATGAAGGAAAGATTTCAGTTTTTGATTTTAATAAACTTGCAAACTTTCCTGAAAGCATGTTTTTCACTTTGTCATTATGGGTTATTGAGCATGGATTGTTGGACAGAAATGACAAGTTTATCCATTTAAATTAAATCTTCAACACAATAAAGCGTGCAATAAGTGACAGGGTCTGAATACTTTTTAAATCGACTGTATTGTTGTTTAGAGGAGCATGCTATTTGGTGTACCTTATTAAATGGCCACTACTGTAAGTCTCCAGAGCACAGGCAGTTTAAGCAAATAGCTCAAAGTGACACAATGAGTTGGTTGCTTGGACTAAACCAGCAACCTTGGAGTCTGACGTACAACATCTAAATCATCATGCCACTCACTCCAAGGGCAGGCGTATGCTGTGCAATTTTAGCCCGAGGCGTGATCTCCTGAGTGCTTTCTCAAATTGACACAACACCGCAAGAAACACTTTGAAGGTCGGTCTTCCTGGTAGCATTGCATGTTTGTACTATGAACAGATTAGCATATGTAACAGAGCTCAACAGTCCTAAGAAGCAGGGTGAACACTGACAGTTGAGCATACAGTAGCCAAATTTCAACTTCGGTAAAAAAAGAAATGTACCAAAATATCCCATCATTCTTCACAGTATCAAATTGCATGGGTGCTGAGAATCTCACCCAATGGTCTTACCACACAATTTCACGTGAGACTGTAAAAGAAAAAAAAAACCTTTTGTGAAGCCATAAAATTGAATAGTTGCATGTCCTGTGGGCCTCTGATCTGATACAGTATCAGTACAAATGTGCCATTTAGTGTGAGAGTTTAATTTTAGTTAAACTTTGCCCCCTGCTCACTTCGCTTGCCAACCCCCTGTCCAGCGTTACACGCTAGCGTCTTTGCGCGCCTGCCGCTCTCACACTGGGATGTGGATGTAGAATTTAAACAGTGTAAGATGGCCGCTGTATAGCTCCCAACCTGACACAGACTGGACATGGAAGGCACGTGTAAAATAAACAAATACTTTTTATTTTTTTCGTCTGTGGGCGCATCAATATGCTGCTGCTGCTGGAGTATGTGAATTTCCCCGTGGGATTAATAAAGTATCTATCTATCTATCTATCTATCTATCTATCTATCTATCTATCTATCTATCTATCTATCTATCTATCTATCTATCTATCTATCTATCTATCTATCTATCTATCTATCTATCTATCTATAACAGATTCCAAATGATCCGCTAATCCACCTATTTTGGTATCCTTTGCAAAGTTAACCAGCTCGTTACTTATATTCCTATCCAAAGCATTTATACAGTATATATTAAAAATAGCAGCAGCCCTAGCACTGGGCCCAGCTGGACATCACTCTTAACATCTGCCAGTTCTGATGAGGTTCCTCGCACCATCACCCTCGGCTTCTTGTGTCTGAGCCAATTCTGCACCCATCTAAAAACATCACCCTGAACTCCCACTTCTTTTAGTTTGATGCCCAACCTCTCATGTGGCACCTCATCAAATGCTTTCTGAAAGTCAAGATAAACAATATCATGTGCTCCACTTTGATCACATTCTTTGGTTGCTTCCTCATATAGTTCCAGCAAGTTAGTAAAACACGACCTCCCTCTTTTGAACCCATGCTGACTGTTCCGAAAAACTCCTGTTATGTTGTTGTTGCGCTTGCACAGGTTTCCCTTACACTATAAAAAAAAAATGGTTAAAACCGGCCTGTAATAGACTACAGTCAAGTTCATTGTTGTCTATGACTCTAAGGTAAATGTATAGATAGATAGATAGATAGATAGATAGATAGATAGATAGATAGATAGATAGATAGATAGATAGATAGATAGATAGATAGATAGATAGATAGATAGATAGATAGATAGATAGATAGATAGATAGATAGATAGATAGATAGATAGATAGATAGATACTTTATTAATCCCAAGGGGAAATTCACATACTCCAGCAGCACCTTACTGATACAAAAAACAATATTAAATTAAAGATTGATAATAATGCAGGTAAAAACAGACAATAACTTTGTATGATGTTAACGTTTACCCCCCTTGGGGTGGAATTGAAGAGTCTCATAGTTTGGGGGAGGAACGATCTCCTCAGTCTGTCAGTGGAGCAGGACAGTGACAGCAGTCTGTCGCTGAAGCTGCTCCTCTGTCTGGAGATGACACTGTTTAGTGGATGCAGTGGATTCTCTATGATTGACAGGAGCCTGCTCAGTGCCCGTCGCTCTGCCACAGATGCCAAACTGTCTAGGTCCATGGCAACAATAGAGCCTGCCTTACTCACCAGCTTGTCCAGGCATGAGGCGTCTTTCTTCTTAATGCTGCCTCCCCAGCACACCACTGCGTAGAAGAGGGCGCTCGCCACAACCATCTGATAGAACATCTGCAGCATCTTATTGCAGATGTTGAAGGACGCCAGCCTTGTAAGGAAGTATAATTGGCTCTGTCCTTTCTTACAAAGAGCATCAGTATTGGCAGTCAAGTCTAATTTATCATCCAGCTGCACTCCCAGGTATTTATAGGTCTGCACCATCTGCACACAGTCACCTCTGATGATCACGGGGTTCATGAGGGGTCTGGGCCTCCTAAAATCCACCACCAACTCCTTGGTTTTGCTGGTGTTCAGGTGTAGGTGGTTTGAGTCGCACCATTTAACAAAGTCCTTGATTAGGTTCCTATACTCCTCCTCCTGCTCACTCCTGATGCAGCCCACGATTGCAGTGTCATCAGCGAACTTTTGCATGTGGCAGGACTCCGAGTTGTGTTGGAAGTCCGATGTATATAGGCTGAACAGGATCGGAGAAAGTACAGTCCCTTGTGGCGCTCCTGTGTTGCTGAACACAATGTCAGACGTGCAGTTCCCAAGACGCACATACTGAGGTCTGCTCTTTAAGATATACCATGATAGTGTGGTGGATGGCAGTGTCAAAAGGGGAATGGTGGCTAGAAATGGTTGCCACATCGCAGTGGTAGGGCTCTGCCAGCTCCTACAAAGAAGAGAGAGAGCAAAACCTAAACTAGTTGGGATAATGCAGGTCACCATTTCAGCACAAGTAAGAATATTGCTAAGGGTAGCATGCTACAGAAGAACCTAGGACAGAAGAACCTGGGTAGTAAAAAGTATGCAACGTTCCTTTAAGAAAGTTGAGTTCTGAGAACCCATAATTTTCTGGAAATGCCTGACTCATCTCCATCCATTTGATGATGGAGGAGTTATTTCAAAATTTCTGTAGATGGCAAGTGCTGGTATTGTGCTGGAAGGCTGTTGTGTAATGGGGTAAACAGGACAGTTCTCTGAGGAGCTCCAGTACTACACATCACCATTTCTGACACACAGTCCCTCAGCCTCACAAACTGCTGTCTGTTGGTCAGGTAGTTCATGATCCAGGAGATTGTGGGGGCATCAAGATGCAAAGCCTTGATTTTTTTCCCCAGTTGATAAGGCAAAATGGTGTGAAACACATTGGAAAAATCAAACAACATTATCCTGACTATGGTGCTGTCTTTGTCCAGGTGGGATTAGACTCTGTAGATCAGAGCATCTACCACACCTATAACAGCGTGATAGAACATCTGGATCCTCTGCAGTTAGCCTGAATCTAGGCCTGTAGCTGATTTAGGTTCAGCTTCTTAATGGTCTTCATGATGTAATCTGGAATTTTTTTACCATTAGAGACATCAGAGCAGTTTTGCTGAACTTTAAAAAAAAATGAAAAAACACCTCTTTAATCTGGCTTTCATGATCACTTATGGAGTTAGTAGCACAAATAACATTTCTTCAAATGGGAGGGGAGGAGTAAATGAGTCCATTTTATGAACTTCAGTTCTGTTTGCTGTTTTAAAGACTGGTCACTCATCACTAGTTTCCTTTGTTTCCTTTTATTTTTCCTGTACTCTGTGGTGACACTATGGCCCAAGTATGCTAGGAAGACGAAGAGAGCTTTACAAAAGTAATGGTGGCAAATTCATGGACTGTAGAATGCCCTGGAAGGTCTGGGCAGTATGTTGGCCTTAGAACCTCTAAATGTTTATTTTCTTTAACATCCCACCATTTGAGTTTTTTTTTATATCTGTGTCCTCCCTGGCCATCTGACCTGACAGTCAATATACAGTACTAAGAAGTGACAACAGCTAGCTGATATAACCTAGCAAAACTATAAACTATAAAATAGTTCTTCAGTATGTATCAATGGCGCCATTTAAAATGGAACTAAAGTACAGTCAGTGCATCATATTCATTGTTTTTGCTGTTTAATATGTTTGTCATTTCAACACACATAATAATAAAAGCTTGGTGATATGATTTATTATTTAAGGTGTCGTCATTTTCCAGTTTCTCTGAAAAGTTGCTTATACAAGGGTCCAAGTTTCTGTAAATATAAGCAGGCATTCGTGTCAAGTTTTCTTTTCTAAATCCTAACGTTTGTATGGGAAGTTGCATACGCACATTTCAAGCCTCTTTTTGTGTTGTATGCAAGCTTTATAAATGAGGCCCCCAAGTCTTTATAGTTTGTATATTTGCCATCCAGTAATACAAGAATTGAAAGTTAGATAGTGCCATGCCACCGTCTGCTTCAGGTCTTTGTGGAGTCACCTTTTGAATGCATTGGCCATCTCAAATTCCAGGTTCTAATTAAGTCTAGTTTCTTAAAGAATGATTTGTTAATGTATATAGGGATGATCTGTAATGGAAATAGAAGCTTGGGAAGGATGTTAATCTTGACTTTGAGCTACATTAATTTATGAAAATGTGCTAAAGATATAAATGTTGTTGTTGTTCTAAGGGCTCGTTGGGAAAAAAAGGATATAAATTACAAAGAAGGGACTTACCATGAGAATGGATTCATCCTAAACATGCAGTTAGTATGGCATCCTTTCACCTGCTATAATCCTGTTTGGTTGGCTGCTAATGTCAAAAAGAAGCATACAACTGTTAATTGACAGATAACACTGATGGTTTTATGAACAATAGACCACAGACACAACTCTTTTAATATCCCTAGAACTCCACCAAACATTTTAAATTTACTCTATTTAATGAACAAGAAGGATTTTCACCTTTGATAAAAAATGCTGTTTTCCTTCCAACAGTAAGCTTGCTTTCAAGACTGGGCTGGTACATGTTTCACTTCCTGCCAAGAGAAAAGCAGCCAGCTTTGTTACTGAAATACCATTGATGTCAAAGCCCACAATGAAAGCTTGTAAGTCTGTTTATTTTAACCACCTGCTTGCGCAACATTTTAACGGTTAATAAAGGATTAATGATGATCAGGATTCAGACGTTAGCCTGCAGGAAAGGTACTGGAAAAAGAGTGAATAAATTTAAACATCTAGGATCAGAGGTAGACGAAGATGGACTAGTTACAGAGATAACTCATAGTGTCCAGTGTGGATGGAACAATTGTAAGAAGGTATCAGGAGTATTGCGTGACCAAAGGTTAAAGGTGAGTTTTTTATGACAGTGGTAAGACCAGCAGTGATGTAGTTGCAGGACCCCCTAAATAGTTGCAGGGCCCCTAAACTATGGAATGGTCTGTCTGCTACTATAAGAGAGGCCCATTCAGTCTCAGCTTTCAAATCCCGGCTGAAGACTCACTACTTCAGTTTAGCATACCCTGACTAGAGCTGCTGATTAACTGTACAGACTGCATCTCTGTTGTTAGTTATTAGCACTAAAACATAAGTAATACGAATTATAATTTGTTACTAACCCTCACCTATTCTGTTTCTCATTTCGGTACTCAAATGTGGCACTTGGTGACACTGCCCACCTGCCAAGTTGTTTGGTCTGCCTAAGGTAAATTCACCTCTGATGGATGATCACAGGAATCATCAGGTAGAGGGGTTTGTTTCACTAGATTGGCTGGCCTAGTGCTGACTCAGCTCTGGAATGGCCATATTGGGGGAAGCAGCTTGATGGTCAAGGTCTCCAGGACTCTAAACAAATTCATATCCTATTATTTGATATCATCTACTGTTGAATTCTGCTCAGCAGTTGTAATATTTCTGTTACATTATTATATTGTATTGAGGATTACTTGTGTTCTGTTCTGTGTATTCTATTGTATTTACCCCCTTTTTTTAACACCCACTGCACACCGAACCTACCTGGAAAGAGGTCTCTCTTTGAACTGCCTTTCACAAGGTTTCTTCCATTTTTTCCCTACTAGGGTTTTTTTGGGAGTTTTTTCTTGTCTTCTTAGAGAGTCAAGGCTGGGGGGGCTGTCAAAAGGCAGGGCCTGTTAAAGCCCATTGCGATACTTCTTATGTGATTTTGGGCTATAAAAAAATAAATTGTATTGTATTGTATTGTATTGTATTGTATTGTATTGTATTGAGGTACAGGGCTGAGACATGGGCAGTAAAGGGGACACATGAGAAGAAGTTGGATGTGGTAGAAAGGAAAATGTTGAGGTGGATGTGTGAAGTAATAAAAAAATGGACAGAATGAGAAATGAGAGAATCAGAGGTACAACAAAGTGGGAGGGATATGTAAGAAAGTACAGGAAAGTAGATTGAAGTAGACAAGTGATGAGGAGAGACAACAGATATGTAGGGAAAAGAGGGATGGCAATGGAAGTACAGAGGAAGATAAAGTAAGGGAGTCCTCAGTGGAGGCAGATGGATAAAGCAAAAGAAGATCTGAAGAAAAAGGGCTTGACTGGCGAGGAGGTGCAGGACCAAGCTGTTTGGAGAAGGTTTATCAAACACATCAACCCCACACAGAAGTGGGAAAAGATTAAGAGGAAGAAGAAGCAGATCAAACAAACAAGTAAGCCCCAGGATGACTAGTCAGCACCAGAAGTCACACCATTAATCAAGAGACCACACTACTTATTTATTTTAAGAACAGTACCCTTTACCCATTTTTCTGTATTTTCTTTTCCATAACAAAATTCTGAGATCAGGGCCTGTATTTATCAAGCATCTCAGAGTAGAAAAGTGGTCCTAAAATAAACTCAAAACATCTCAGAGTGACACAACTTTGGTCCTACCCTTAGAAGAACGAAAAACAGCATTTCATCCATTTTCCTAATTTAGAAAACTACTTCTGATTTAAGAGGTGTCCAAACTCTCTAACAGCTGGCAGAAGATGGCATTCAGACAGAGATTGGCATACATTTTCAATTGGGCAATGATGAACTCGTAAAAAGACATCATTTTTGACAGAGATGGAATAATCAGTCATGTGCTATCAACCACATGAAAGTGTTAGTAACGTTATATTTTTGGCTATGGTAAAAATGCAATTTTACAATAGCAATGATTTGAGTATTTCACAACCAACCATTTCCCAAACTGTGCACCAAACTTTGAACATGTGAGGTAATACACAGATTGAGACATTTCCCCACCACTTCACGTGAGGTAATGTAAATTGCTGGTTTTCCTGCAGTTGTTGGTGTGATTGATGGAACACACATAAAGGTCATTGCTGCAAGAGTGGATGAGCATAGATAGATAGATAGATAGATAGATAGATAGATAGATAGATAGATAGATAGATAGATAGATAGATAGATAGATAGATAGATAGATAGATAGATAGATAGATAGATAGATAGATAGATAGATAGATAGATAGATAGATAGATAGATAGATAGATACTTTATGAATCCCAAGGGGAAATTCACATACTCCAGCAGCAGCAGCATACTGATAAAAAACAATAAATTAAAGAGTGATAACAATGCAGGTATAACAGACAATAACTTTGTATAATGTTAAGGTTTACCCACCCAAACCCCTCCCCCATCCCCCAAAAGGTTGGAATTGAAGAGTCGCATAGTGTGAGGGAGGAAACATCTCCTCAGTCTGTCAGTGGAGCAGGACAGTGACAGCAGTCTGTCGCTGAAGCTGCTCCTCTGTCTAGAGATGATACTGTTCAGTGGATGCAGTGGATTCTCCATGATTGACAGGAGCCTGCTCAGCGCCCGTTGCTCTGCCATGGATGTCAAACTGTCCAGTTCCGTGCCTACAATAGAGCGTGCCTTCCTCACCAGTTTGTCCAGGCGTGAGGCGTCCTTCTTTATGCTGCGTCCCCAGCACACCACTGTGTAGAAGAGGGCACTTGCCACAACCGTCTGATAGAACATCTGCAGCATCTTATTACAGATGTTGAAGGATGCCAGCCTTCTAAGGAAGTAGTTATATCATTACAGAAGCACTTGGATAGCATACAGGCTTGGGTAGATTTGTGACAGATGAAATTTAATGTCAGTAAATGTAAAGTATTACGCATATGAAGTAAAAATGTTAGGTTTGAATACACAATGGGCAGTCTGAAAATCGAAAGTTCACTTTATGAGAAAGATTTAGGAGTCATAGTGAACTCATCACTGTCAAATGCCAGACAGAGTTCAGAAGCCATTAAGAAGGCTAACAGAATGTCAGTTTATATAGCACCCTGAGATGTGAAGGACAAGTCCAAGGAGGTTAGCTCAACCTATATAATGCAATGGTGAGGCCTCATCTGGAGTGCTGTGTGCAGTTTTGGTCTACAGGCTACAAAAAGGACATAGCAGCGCTAAATATGTCCAGAGAAGTGCGACAAGGCTGATTGCAGGGCTACAGGGGTTGAATTATGAGGAAAGATTAAAAGAGCTGAGCCTTTAGAGTTTAAGCAAAAGACAATTAAGAGGAGACACAATTGAAGTGTTTAAAATTATGAAAGGAATTAGTCCAGTGGATCGAGACTGTTATTTTAAAATGAGTTCATCAAGAACACGGGGACACAGTTGGAAACTTGTTGAGGGTAAATTTCACACAAACATTAGGAAGTTTTTCTATACAGAAAACTAGCCAGAGCTAGATAGATAGATAGATAGATAGATAGATAGATAGATAGATAGATAGATAGATAGATAGATAGATAGATAGATAGATAGATAGATAGATAGATAGATAGATAGATAGATAGATAGATAGATAGATAGATAGATAGATAGATAGATAGATAGATAGATAGATAGATAGATAGATAGATAGATAGATAGATAGGTTTCTGAACTCTTTTCGGACAAAATGGGATGACATACTGAAGCGCACCTGCCACATCTATGGAGGACTGCTTCTCCGTTGCCGAGTCAACCACAGGTTCGCAGCGCAGCAGTAGGGCGCCGCAGAAACAACTATGAGCCGATTGAGATCACGTTATATGCACCTGTGGGCGATGGGTCATGCAAGGGAAATTATAAATGGTGAGAATAGTATAACATGGCCACAACTATGCCTGTTTGTTGTGTCTGTGTATAGGAGATTGGTAGCTCCCGCTGCAATTAATAACCCTGCTGTTCCTGTTTCAAGCTGAATAAAGCTGGTGTTGATAAAATACTGAGACTCAGCCTCGTGTTTTGGGGTGCAAGACAGTGACGCACGTGTCACCATACTGTATATAGACACCGGCACCTTGACTGCCATTAGGTATCAGGATGAAATCCTTGGGCTCATTGTCAGACCCTATGCTGGTGCAGTGGGTCCTGGGTTCCTCCTGGTGCATAACCATGCCCAGCCTCATGGGGCGAGAATATGCAGGCAGTTCCTGGAGGATGAAGGAATTGATACCAATGACTGTTCCCATGCTCACTCGCCTGATCTCAATCCAACAGAACACCTCTGGATGTGACATTATGTTTGGGTCCATCCGACACCTCAGACTGTCCAGGAGCTCAGTGATGCCCTGGTCCAGATCTAGAGGAGATCCCCCAGGACACCATCCGTTGTCTCATTAGGAGCAAAAAAAGTTGTCAAGCATGCATACAAGTACGTGGGGGCCATACAAACTACTGAGTACCATTTGGAGTTGCTGCAATGAAATTTCGGCAAAATGGACTAGCCTGCTGCATCATTTTTTCGCTTTGATTTTCGGGGTGTCTTTGAATTCAGCCCTCAGTAGGTTGATAATTTTCATTTCAAGCAAACGATGTGGCATCCTTTCATTCATAACACATTACCCAGTCCATATCAGTAGAGATATCCAGCAGGATTTTTTTTCCTATTGAGATCTGATGTATTTTCAAAGTGTTCCTTTAATTTGTGTGTGTCAGAGGAAGGATGTGCAACATTGTTCTTAAAAGCACTCAGTTTTGTCTTCATTCTCCCCTTTGTTATCACCACCAGGGGGTCCAGAGTGTGTCCCATAACTGAGCCTGCCCTTTTAACTAGCTTGTTAATTCAGTGGGCCTCTCTTGAAGTGATGTTACCAGCCCAGCACACCACAGCATAGGCAATTACACTGTAATCACTCTAGACTGCAATTACAGAGTTGTAGAAGATGTGAAGAATGTCACTTCCCACATTAAAGGAATGCAGTCTCATAAGGATGAAGAGCCTGCTGCTTTCTTCTGCAGTTCCAAGTGATTGTAGGAGTGGACAACCTCTACTGACCGGACATAGAGGCTCTTTGTTGCGGCAAAAGTCAGTAACCAGTTCCTTGGCTTTATTAATGTTAAGTTGCAGACAATTTTCTTTGCACCAAGAAACAAAGTTCTCCATTTGACTTCTCAACTCTGTCTCCTCCCTCTTATCAGTACACCCCATAAGTGCAGAATCATCTGAGAATTTCTGCAAGTGACCTGTCCTGCTGTTGTCTATATAGTTGAAGGTGTACAGAATGAAGAGAGAAGCAGACAGACCTGTTCTTTGTGGTGTGCCAGTGTTGCTTACGCAGTCCTTGAAGTCTCCAATACTGCGGCCTGCCAGACAGATGAGTATCCAGAACACCATTGCATCATCCACCCACATACGTATCTCTGATTTTACCCCTTAACAGGGATGGCTGGATGGTACTGAAAGTACTGGCATTTCTGATGGTCTAAACAGCAGGAAGGCAATTAATTCAGGAAGTATGGCTGTGAATCATATACAGTACACCCCCAAAATTCACGGGTGTTACATTCCTAGAGCACCCACAAATTGTGAAAAACCGCAACTTTTGGATGTGGTTAAAAATGCCTTTTAAATGCCTATTTTTATAGTTTAAACCCTAAATACAGTATGCCCCCAAAGCACTTTAATTTCATTGAAAACTCAGCTTAATACATTAATACATTACCTAAAAAATAACCTTAATACATTACCTAAAAACAGAATGTAAAGGTAAACCCGTCTACTGTAAAGTACTGTGCTGCTGTGTCTCCCGCGGTGCTAGAATGTAAAATACTGATGTTACCGCTATACAGTGCATCCAGAAAGTATTCACAGCGCATCACTTTTTCCACATTTTGTTATGTTACAGCCTTATTCCAAAATGGATTAAATTCATTTTTTTCCTCAGAATTCTACACACAACACCCCATAATGACAACGTGAAAAAAGTTTACTTGAGGTTTTTGCAAATTTATTAAAAATAAAAAAACTGAGAAATCACATGTACAGTGCTCAGCGTAAATGAGTACACCCCACTACATTTGTCAGAAAACCTTTAGTTTCCTTTCAGTATCAATATTGTCTATGAGATACTGTACTACAAAATACTCCCACAAATGTGGGCCATTGATTGCAAACAAGATTTGTTAATTTGCACACACAAAAAAGTGATTATCCTAACAAATTCATTCAAGCCCATGTAGCAAAAATGAGTACACCCCAATTATAGTCTTAGGAGAAAAGCCACACTTAAGACTACAAAAGTCCAATTAACAGGCATTCAAC
Organism: Erpetoichthys calabaricus; assembly: GCF_900747795.2. Classification (NCBI taxonomy): domain Eukaryota; kingdom Metazoa; phylum Chordata; class Cladistia; order Polypteriformes; family Polypteridae; genus Erpetoichthys; species Erpetoichthys calabaricus. The sequence continues at coordinate 34,623,989 of NC_041410.2, forward strand.
CACAGGTGAGTCTAATGATTCATTTAAGAGGTGTCCAGCAGACTATAAAAGGGCATTACTTAACAAAGAAAAGCCCTTCCCATTTCATGCTGTCAGCAATGGCTCCACATGGAAGAGAAATGTCAAAAAATCTGAGAAAGGAAATCATTACTTTACACAAAAAAGGTGAGGGCTACAAGAAGATCAGCAAAGCTTTACATATTAGTCAAAATACTGTAGCAAAAGTGATCCAAAAATTTAAGAAAGATGGAAGTGCAACCATCTTACAGAGACGTCCAGGCTGTCCACGGAAGTTAACATCTCGACAGGAGCGTCTTCTGATGAGAAGGGTTGAAGAAAATCGGCATGCAAGTTCACTGCAGTTAGCTAAAGCAGTAGAAAGCCAAACTGGAGTGACCGTTTCCCGTGACACAATACGGCGCACACTGCCGAGGAATGGCATGCATGGATATCGTCCACGAAGGAAGCCTCTCCTAAAGCCCATGCACAAAAAAGCACGCCTAGGATTTACTAAGGCCCATGCTAAAAAAGATGAAGACTACTGGGACTCTATACTCTGGAGTGATGAGACAAAGATCACTGTTTTTGGAACTAATGGTTTCAAAACTGTATGGCGTCGTAAAGGTGAGGATTTCAAAGAAAAATGCATGGTGCCTACAGTGAAACATGGTGGTGGCAGTGTCCTTATGTGGGGCTGCATGAGTGCTGCTGGTGTTGGGGAGCTGCATTTTATTGATGGTATCATGAACTCAACAATGTACTGCTCTATACTGAAGGAGAAGATGCTGCCATCACTCCGTGCACTTGGTCGTCGTGCACTTTTCCAACACGACAATGATCCAAAACACAACATCTAAAGCTACTGTTGCATTTCTGAAGAAGAACAGGGTGAAGGTGATTGAATGGCCAAGTATGTCTCCTGATCTGAACCCAATCGAACACCTGTGGGGAATTCTGAAGCGACAAGTTGAGCATCCCTCTCCATCCAGCATCCAGGCTCTAAAAGAGGTTATTCTTGAAGAATGGAAAAAGATAGATGTTGCAATATGTCGCCAACTTGTTCATTCCATGCCTAGAAGACTTGGTGCTGTCCTTAAGAATCACGGTGGTCATACAAAATTCTAGATGTAGTAGTTTTTGTTGCGGGGTGTATTCATTTTTGCTTCAACCAATTTGAGTGAAGATTTTGTGATCTAAGTTATATTATTAACCTTAATTTCATGTTATGGAGTTTAACAAGTGTTCAATAAAACTCAGCCTTGTGAAAATTTTGGACATTGTTCTTTTGTTCATTGACCTACTGATTAAATTCGTACTTTTTAAAGGGGGTGTACTCATTTATGCTGAGCACTATACATAAGTATTCACAGCCTTTGCTCAATACTTTGTCGATGCACCTTTGGCAGCAATTACAGCCTCAAGTCTTTTTGAATATGATGCCACAAGCTTGGCACACCTATCCTTGGCCAGTTTCGCCCATTCCTCTTTGCAGCACCTCTCGAGCTCCATCAGGTTGGACGGGAAGCGTCGGTGCACAGCCATTTTAAGATCTCTCCAGAGATGTTCAATTGGATTCAAGTCTGGGCTCTGGCTGGGCCACTCAAGGACATTCACAGAGTTGTCCTGAAGCCACTCCTTTGATATCTTGGCTGTGTGCTTAGGGTCATTGTCCTGCTGAAAGATGAACCGTCGCCCCAGTCTGAGGTCAAGAGCGCTCTGGAGCAGATTTTCATCCAGGATGTCTCTGTACATTGCTGTAGTCATCTTTCCCTTTATCCTGACTAGTCTCCCAGTTCCTGCCGCTTAAAAACATCCCCACAGCATGATGCTGCCACCACCATGCTTCACTGTAGGGATGGTATTCGCCTGGTGATGAGCGGTGCCTGGTTTCCTCCAAACGTGACGCCTGGCATTCACACCAAAGAGTTCAATCTTTGTCTCATCAGACCAGAGAATTTTCTTTCTCATGGTCTGAGAGTCCTTCAGGTGCCTTTTGGCAAACTCCAGGCGGGCTGCCATGTGCCTTTTACTAAGGAGTGGCTTCCGTCTGGCCACTCTACTATACAGACCTGATTGGTGGATTGTTGCAGAGATGGTTGTCCTTCTGGAAGGTTCTCTTCTCTCCACAGAGGACCTCTGGAGCTCTGACAGAGTGACCATCGGATTCTTGATCACCTCCCTGACTAAGGTCCTTCTCCCCCGATCGCTCAGTTTAGATGGCCGGCCAGCTCTAGGAAGTGTCCTGGTGGTTTCGAACTTCTTCCACTTACGGATTATGGAGGCCACTGTGCTCATTGGGACCTTCAAAGCAGCAGAAATTTTTCTGTAACCTTCCCCAGATTTGTGCCTCGAGACAATCCTGTCTCGGAGGTCTACAGACAATTCCTTTGACTTCATGCTTGGTTTGTGCTCTGACATGAACTGTCATATGTGGGACCTTATATAGACAGGTGTGTGCCTTTCCAAATCATGTCCAGTCAACTGAATTTACCACAGGTGGACTCCAATTAAGCTGCAGAAACATTTCAAGGATGATCAGGGGAAACAGGATGCACCTGAGCTCAATTTTGAGCTTCATGGCAAAGGCTGTGAATACTTATGTGCATGTGCTTTCTCAATTTTTTTATTTTTAATAAATTTGCAAAAACCTCAAGTAAACTTTTTTCACGTTGTCATTCTGGGGTGTTGTGTGTAGAATTCTGAGGAAAAAAATGAATTTAATCCATTTTGGAATAAGGCTGTAACATAAAATGTGGAAAAAGTGATGCGCTGAGAATACTTTCCAGATGCACTGTACGTACTGTAATTCATGCAAGCGCATTTTCTTTGGTATGCACTGTCATTTTCTTTGTTATAAGTAGAGTAAATGCATAATAATTTCATTTAATTAAAATACAGTAAAATATACGGGTACTCACCAATGATGAATGATATTGATGATGAAGCAGCTGTGCAGTACAATGCACAGGATCTAAAACTCCTCGGGTGGCGCCTCTTCTTCAGGCGCTTCAGGAGGAGTCGAATCTTTGTACAGTGGGGTTTCGTGCTGGCTTTTCTTTATAGGTCTCAGGAACATTGTGATGGGAAGTTGCTACATTGTCTCCTGTAGCGAACTGCTGGTACAATTTCTGTGCTTTCTCACAGATGATGTTACTGTCCAAGGGGATGTTCATCTTCCTGCAGTTGGACATCCACAGTGCCAAGGCAGATTCCATCTTGACGATATTTTTATTCCTTACGGTTGTTATCTTTTTGGCATTATCACAGAAACTTACAAATACACTACTCCTGATCGCTGCTTCGTTCTTCTTTATGCAGCGTGAGGTGCTTTCATTAATGCCATAGTGGTGCGCTACTGCAGCATAACTTTTTAGTTCCCCGAGCAAATCCAGTAGTTCAGCCTTCTCCTGGAGTGTTATAAACTTCTTCTGGTGCTTAGGCTCAGTGCCAGAAGTCTTAGAAGGTGCAGGGTGTTTCGGCGACATCTTGTGCGTTTAAGAATAACAAAACGAATATAATAACAAAACGGAAAACACGAGGACACTCAGCTGGAGACGCGTCACAGGGCAGCAGTCAATCAGCAGCAAGGAGAAATGAATAACGCTCTCAGATTGGCTACTTTCACCATCCCAAACTGCATTTCCCTCAGCGGTTGCTTCCTGTTCTCTCTACAGCACAGTATTGCCATGAAAAAAGCCATAAAAAATTGCAGAGGATATTTGCGCTTTATGCCAACAATTAATAGTTAGGTTCTAAGGAACAATCCGCGAACGACTGAGTCCGCGAACCCTGAACCGCAACTTTGCACGGGTCTACAGTATTATTCAAAAAACTCACCCATTATCGGCCTTTATTGTCATTTGGTGTGTGTGTCTTAGTCTTTCCATCTTGATGCTCATTCCAGTATTATTCTTGATGTTGTTGCAAAGTGGCCCAGTTCAACACAAGACTTTAAAGTACTTCATATGAGTGGCATAAACCTTTTACTTGAATGTAGTCATGTCCCTTTGATATTATTATTACTATTAGTATCTTTGTGGTTAAGCCTTAGTATTACTATCAGAAAACTGCAAGATATCATTATGATTTCAAAGGAAACTGCAAGAGGCTTTATGAGTGCCATTGTGTCGTAACATCATAACATCCTTTATTGTAAATCTTCAAGTGTGGAGTGGTGGCTCTGAAGCTAAGGATGTATGCTGGTATCTGGGAAGTTGCTGGTTCAAATCCCATTCTTGCCAGGGGGATACCTTGAGCAAGGCTCTAAGGGTGATGTACAACGGCTGACCCTGCACTCTGACCTCCAAAGGTCATCCAAAAAGACAATTTCCCCTGGGGGATTAATAAAGTTTATCAAATAAAAAAAATCCTCACTGGGAGCAGGGGTGGGACACTTCACAACTGCTTCTCAAACACATTTTAGCAGAGTTAGACTTTTAAGACATTTGATAAATACAGGCACAGCTATTTTTATGGTGGGATTCAACCCTAGAGAAACTACGTCACTACTAGGGAATGCTCTCTCATTCACTGGACCAAATGAGTCACTCATTGTTAAGATGTAGAATGAAACAGAAGTCTTCTTCTTCTTCTTTCAGCTGCTCCTGTTAGGGGTTGCCACAGCGGATCATCTTGTTTCAAACCTTCCTGTCCTCTACATCTTGTTCTGTTACACCCATCACCTGCATGTCCTCTCTCACCACATGCATAAATCTTCTCTTAGGCCTTCCTATGTTCATCTTGCCTGGCAGCTCTATCTTTAACATCCTTTTCCCAATATACTCATCATCTCTCCCCTGCACATGTCCAAACCAACACAATCTCGCCTCTCTGACTTTGTCTCCAAACTGTCCAACCTGAGCTGACCCTCTAATGTCCTCATTTCTAATCCTGTCCATCCTCGTCACACCCAATGCAATTCTTAGCATCTTTAACTCTGACACCTCCAGCTCTGTCTCCTGCTTTCTGGTCAGTGCCACCGTCTTCAACCCATATAGCACAGCTGGTCTCACTACCGTCATGTAGTACCTGTAGAAAGACTAACAGACATGAGGAGAAACTTCATGCTGATAAAAGACCAAGAAATGAGTTTGAATCATGGTGGCTGTGATAAATTGATGTCCAGAAAATACAACCAATTGCAAAGTTAGTAAGCCAGCCAGGGAAGAAGAGTAGCAGCTTTCTCATGTTTCTGTTCTTATCCAAACTATGCAAGCCTGTGTTGATTTTGGATGCAATAACTGTTTTGTTATGCTTCTGGAATGTTACAGAAGATAGCTGTTCATAAAAAAAGACTCTTTAATCCTGTAACATTTTTGATTCTAAACAAAAAATGAAATGATGTTTTGTTGTGCAATGTTAAAAAAAAATGATTCAATCAGCCATGTGTCCTACTTATAAGCTCTGCATTCCCTCAAGTTGCTTTCAAACACAGAACAGTCTTATGAAAATGTTTTTGCGCTCTATTATCCATCCATTTTCCAACCCACTGAATCCGAACACAGGGTCACGTGAGTCTGCTGGAGCCAATCCCAGCCAACACAGGGCACAAGGCAGGAACCAATCCCAGGCAGGGTGCCAACCCACCACAGGACACACACAAACACACCCACACACCAAGCACACACTAGGGCCAATTTAGAATTGCCAATCCACCTAACCAGCATGTCTTTGGACTGTGGGAGGAAACCGGAGCGCCCGGAGGAAACCCACGCAGATACGGGGAGAACATGCAAACTCCACACAGGGAGGACCCGGGAAGCGAATCCAGGTCCCCCAACTGCAAGGCAGCAGCGCTACCCACTGCGCCACCGTGCCGCCCACACTCTATTATATTTTTCCTAAATCTTTGCTCATGTCTGGTGCAGAATCTTATCAAAATACTGGCAAATCTTTTAAATAGGTGAAGTGTACATGAGTGAAAAAATAAAGATATCCATCATCCAAGGATAGTTACCTTAACATGTCGCACCTTCTTTAGTTTAAGCCTCCAAACAATTCCTTTAATCGACTGGCCACACAATAATAATGAAAGATTTTTTTAGTTCATTCCTACCTGGCAAACTGCATTACGTTTTGAGCATTGATGCTAGAAGGTCCTGTTGAGATGGGAGTTGAGGGCTGGAATTGTATTTATCTTCTTCTGTAATGTTTTCAATCATCATGATCCTGAAAGATCCAAAAGCATTTCAGTATCATTCAGGTTTACTTAAACAATACTAATAGAAGTCAGTATTCATCTTTTTCATCTTTTGGCTGTTCCCGTTAGGGGTTGCCACAGTGGATCATATTTTTGCTCTGTCACACCCATCACCTGCATGTCCTCTCAGCACATCCATAAGCCTTCGCTTAGGCCTTCCTCTTTTTCTCTTCCCTGACAGCTCTATCCTTAACATCCTTTTCCAATATACTCAGCATCTCTCCTCTGCGCATCTCCAAACCAACGCAATCTCGCCTCTCTGACTTTGTCTCCCAACCGTCCAACTCGAGCTGACTGTCTAATGTCCTCATTTATAATCCTGTCCATCCTCGTCACATCCAATGCAAATCTTAGCATCTTTATCTCTGCCACCTCCAGCTCTGTCTCCTGCTTTCTGGTCAGTGCCACCGTCTCCAACCCATATAACATAGCTGGTATCACTACTGTCTTGTAGACCTTGCCTTTCACTCTTACTGATACCCGTCTGTCACAAATTACTCCTGACACTCTTCTCCACCCATTCCACCCTGCCTGCATTCTCTTTTTCACCTCTCTTCCACAATCCCTGTTACTCTGTACTGTTGATCCCAAGTATTTAAACTCCTCCACCTTCTCCAATTTTACTCCCTGCATCCTCACCATTCCACTGACCTCCCTCTCATTTACACACATGTATTCTGTCTTTTTCCTACTGACCTTCATTCCTCTCCTCTCTAGAGCATATCTCCACCTCTCCAGGGTCTCCTCCTCAACCTGCTCTCTACTATCGCTACAGATCACAATGTCATCAGCAAACATCATAGTCCACGGGGACTTCTGTCTAATCTCATCTGTCAACCTGTCCATCACCATTGCAAATAAGAAAGGGTTCAGAGCCAATCCTTGATGTAATCCAACCTCCACCTTGAATGTGTCTGTCACTCCTACTGTAGACCTCACCACTGTCACACTTCCCTCGTACATATCCTGTACAACTCTTACATACTTCTCTGACACTCCCGACTTCCTCATACAATACCATAGCTCCTCTCGAGGCACCCTGTCATATGCTTTCTCCAGGTCCACAAAGACACAATGCAACTCCTTCTGGCCTTCTCTATAGTTCTCTTTCAACATCCTCAGAGCAAACATCGCATCTGTGGTGCAAGACGTCAGTATTCATAATAGATAAAAAAAAGTTTTGTCCTTAACCTTTGTGATAGACACAAACTATGGGTTGGCATCTCTTCTGGGATTAGTGTTGATCTATTAGCTTTCCAGGAGGTCAGGATGAAGAAAGGACAGAATAATTCCTGTCTTTGCCAGGAGGTTGGCAGAAGATGCTAATAATACAGAGTACTGGGATGGAGCAAAGATCTTTACCCAGTCAGGAGGCCAATATATTAGAAGGACAGGGGGAGGCAACCGGACGTAACTACAGTCTCCCCAGATACACTAGATGGCAGCATCCCTGTGCTTCTGTACCATACGGACACTTGCAGGGCATGTTGGGAACTGTACTATTGTGGAGCAGTCTTGTTGGGTTCCATGGGTGCTGCAGGGATAGATGATCCCTACTTAGATGGGCTTCTGCCAGATCCAGAAGTGCTTCCTATTGGTAATGAAGTACTCCCGGGTCTTCCATAAAAGGAGCTGATCTTCCTCATCCAGGTGAACTGGATTCAGCTATGGAGGATGAAGATGAAGAAGTGCTCCAGTTGTGTAATTGTTACAAAAAAAAAGCCTTTGTTTAGGCAATTAATTCTTAACAAACCTTTTATTCAAACTGGGACTTGTGTCGGGTGGCACGGTGGCGCAGTGGGTAGCGCTGCTGCCTCGCAGTTGGGAGACCTGGGGACCTGGGTTTGCTTCCCGGGTCCTCCCTGCATGGAGTTTGCATGTTCTCCCCGTGTCTGCGTGGGTTTCCTCCGGGCGCTCTGGTTTCCTCCCACAGTCCAAAGACATGCAGGTTAGGTGGATTGGCGATTCTAAATTGGCCCTAGTGTGTGCTTGGTGTTTGTGTGTGTCCTGTGGTGGGTTGGCACCCTGCCCAGGACTGGTTCCTGCCTTGTTGGCTGGGATTGGCTCCCGTGACCCTGTGTTTGGATTCAGCGGGTTGGAAAATGGATGGACTTGTGTCTGGGGTTTGGGGTGTTGGAATGACCCAAGTGGTGACACCTTTGTAAAACAGGACAGACACCCCTTGCTGCTATAACTTTTTAACATTGGATATCTTTGGTAAAAGGTCCTCCCCTCTGCCTTTTTTTCTTTTCTTTTTTTCAAAATGTCATATTTTTCACAGTGAACACTTGTCAATGTTCATAAGGCATTTCTGTCCACATCACAAAATGTGCTAGATAGATTAATTAATTGAAAATTGCCTTGGTACTACAGAGTGTGACTGTGTGCGTAAGCGTGCCCTGAAGCGGACTGGTAACACATCCTGGTTTTGTTATCCGTTTATGCCCAATGCCACTACCAGCCTAAACTGCATTTATTATATGAAAAATGGATGGAGGGAACACAACTAGACTTTCAACTAAACTTTAAGATTAAAACTCATTAAAACTCATTAACTCATTAAAGAAAATTATACAATACTCAATATAAAAAGTAATTGCTCTTTGGAATGGATAACCAGTTATGCCACCTTTAGTAAAAAATAAATAAATAAATAACTTCAGCCAGGCACCTCCTGTCATTATTAATCAGTATCTCACGGCAAAATAATTTTGCTCCACGCCTCCCTGCTGAACTACTTAAGCCCTATGACATTTCTGAGCACTAAGTATTGGTTTACCTCTCAAAAGAGTTTAGACCAATGGGAATTTCAAAAGTTCTTTTTTTCTTTGATGGATGTTTTAGGCCATTGTTCTACCTTTTCACCAAACACTCTTCAGCTTTGTTTCGCAGACAGATTGCCCAACTTTCCCCTTGCAAGTCTACAATAGACAGCAAAATGAAAGATTCTTTCAATGACAGTCATCCACGCAGCAAAGCATTTTCCAGCAATGACTCATATTACACCATGCTTGATCATCTGAGGTTCTTACCATGTAATATGGGGTGCAAATTGGCAAGAGATTTCTTTCCACCTTATCTGTGTTGAGTGCAAACGTTTTCGCAACACTCATGAATTTATTTGTGAACATCGCTTTCAAACTTGCTACCTTGACACAAAGGTAAAGAATTTAGGGGTACTTATTGACTTTAACCTAAATTTTAAATCACATATTAATCAGATTACTAGGACAGCATTTTTTGACTTAAGAAATACAGCAAAAGTTAGACCTCTTATAACTTTGCAAGATGCTGAGAAATTAGTTTACGCTTTTGTTTTCAGTCGGCTAGATTACTGTAACGCACTCCTCTCAGGACGACCCAAAAAAGACATCAATCGATTACAACGAGTGCAGAATGCAGCTGCTAGAATCTTAACTAGGAAAATAAAATCCAAGCACATTACCCCAGTTCAGATGTCACTACGTTGGTTACCTGTGTTATTTAGAATTGACTTAGAATTGACTGCTTATGGTTTACAAAGCCTTAAATCATCTCGCTCCATCCTATATCTCGGAATGTTTTACACCTTACACTCCAAATCGTAACATTTGATCTTCAAATGAGTGTCTACTTATAATTCCAAGAGCTAAACTTAAAAGAAGTGGTGAGGCGGCCTTCTGCTGTCATGCATCTAAAATCTGGAATAGCTGACCGATAGGAATTCACCAGGCTGATAAGGTGGAGCACTTTAAAAAACTGCTAAAAACTCATTACTTTAACGTGGCTTTCTCAGAGCTTCATTTTAGTGTAACCCTGATTTTCTGTATATGCATTTAATTATCATTTTTTCTTTTCATGTCTCCTGAATCCGTACTAACCCCTACTTTCTGTGCTGTTCTCTTTCCGGTTTCCTGTTGTGGTGATCTGCACCACCATCTGATCAAAGTACTGTGATGTCCCTACATTGATGGATTGAAGGCCAGAGGTCCACCATCATCCTCTAATTCTTCCACGTGAAGCCTGAAAACCCTGAGGACTGATTGAGATCATTTATGTTAGGTAGAATGCCTAGAGGGGGCTGGCCAGGTGGTCTCGTGGCCTGGAACCCCTGCAGAATTTGTTTTTTTTTCTCCAGCATTCTGGAGTTTTTTGTTTTTTTTTCTGTCCTCCCTGGCCATCAGGTCTTACTTTATTCTTTGTTAATTAATATTGCCAAATTTATATATTTTTTCTCTTTCTTCATCCTGTAAAGCACATTGAGCTACATCATTTGTATGAAAACGTGCTACAGAAATAAATGTTGTAGTTGTTCTTTCATTCTACCATCCCGATAGTAAAAATTTACTTTAGCCAAGGTGAGAAATGTCTTTCGTGTCCCCAGTTGTTCAGATTTGTAGCCAAGTAACTTCAAAGATAACGTGAGAACTTGTCCTGGGGAGAAATACAGTGCCTATTAGAAGTATTCACCCTGACCGCAGAGTAGGTCATCCACCTGAAGCTAAGCATGCTCAGGCCCGGCCAGTACTTGGATAAGAGAGCATCTAGGAAAAGCTTGGGGTGCTGCTAGAAGAGGTGTTGGTGAGGCCAGCAGGGGGCGCTTAAACTAGATGTACGGATTCCAATACCCCAGTGCAACGTGTGGTAAAGTGAGGTCCGCAGCTGATTGCCATATTTTAAATAAATAATTGCCGCACTGGTGTCTCTGTGTGTGTGGAGGGAGGGTGTGGACGCGTGATGAGAGCAGTTCCCATGCGCAATGCGGGAGTGGGTGGCCCTGCACTCGGTGCACAGGTGTAGGATTGCCCGCGACCCTAATTGGCACTGGGAGGTGCTGATTGCTGTAGCTGTGCCACGTCCCTGCTTTTAAAAGGGATGTGTGAGTAGATAGAAAAAAAAGGGGGAATGGAGGTGTTGTGATGTGAGATTTTACATATAACTTGATAAATATTTTGTATGTCTTTATTTGTAATTTAGGCAAAGCAATGTAATTTAGTGTTACTTTGGTGAGAGGCATTGTGTTTGCCCCTTTTACGACTGAGTTTCTTTGAATTTTACAACAGGATTTGGGGGGTGTGCTTTAAACCAGTTTGGCGAGTGTTTCTCTGCTTTAGTCTTTCAAGAAAGCCGTAAAGACATATGGTCTTGGGGGTGGCAGGTTTTAAGATGTTGTATTCCCCCATTGGTCTGAAGTATGGCAGTTTGGAATTGACTTGGATCAGAAGCTTTTAAGTACCATGATGTCCTATTGGCTGTAGGGGTTGGACAGAGAATCTATAAATCTGCTTGTTCAACCACATTCTCTCTCTCTTACTAACCAACATCTGAAAGAAGCATCTCTCTTGCTAACCTGTGATGATGAAGACAACACAATGAAGAACACAGCTCAGCAGCCATTTTGAACAGACATGTGGCAGAAAGCTGAGCACCAATGATTCCTTAACTAGAGACATTTAAGTAACTACAAGTCTGTGTGCCGCCTGAACTACATATCACCATTTAATCAGGTTGTATGGTTGCCAATATTCAAATGTACTTTGCATTTTGTTATTATTTATGAAAATTATCAATAATGCATTATCTTATGTGTAACTTAACTTCTGCTTGTCTTTTTACTACATCTAATTGCCTGAGGTTATAGATATAGAATGGAAGGTGGGGATAAGTTATATACAATAATACCTTATAAACAGTGGAAAGTCTGTGAGATTAGGCATTCTGACAAAGGCTACATATTAATAATACAAAAGGGGAAAGTAGAGCAATATATTACTCTACCAAGACAAAACAGAGGAAAACAGACTGGCCAATGACCGAGAGCAGGAGAAGAAGAAGAAGATTGAAAGGGAAATGGAAGACAGAGAGGCAGAGATGGAGAGAGACAGAGCACCTGAGCTTATGGATAAGGGCGCTACTATACTGAGCAGTTTCTCGGGGAGTAGGAGCGGCCTGAGAGACATGCGGGGTTTGTCGGGTTTCCCTGCAATTGCTGAAGGAAGGGCGGCCAGGAAACGGAGCCCCATGAAGAAAGCTGACGGCACCTGTCATGGACGTCTCCTTACACTGCAAAATACGAATGGAATAAGTGGAAGAGAGGCCAGTTTTTAAAGGGGAGCATTGGGGGCTCGCCGTTTTTATATTTCATTTTAATGGATTTATTTCTTTGAACTTTAACTTCCACCTCACCTTTGTTTTTATGGATTATTTATTTACTGAACTTTTTTTGAAGCACTGCACTTTATGGAGGCTTGTTTTGTTGGATTGTTTTTAATAAAAGCACTGAACACTTTGCACCGTCCCCTTGCTTCAGGTGTGTTTTGTCCTCATCTGCCACGCTCATTCGATTACGTCATCGACTGTGTCGGTTTCAAGGGGCTCCCAAAATGGCAGTGGGAGCAAGGAGCCGACCCGCACAGTCACACAGTGACAGGGATGCTGTGCTGTAACAAAAAAGTGCCATCCTTCTATCTATCTATCCTTCAGATGATATGCAAAACCAAGGTCCTAAAACTCTAAGCTCATTAAAGATCTCTGTCTGTCTTTTGAGACCAGTGGACTTGATCGTGATGTCCAGGCTAAATTGCCCATCATGACCTCGTCCATTCTGGCCCATCAATCATCCCCATCTCTAACTGCCTAAGTATCTCTCTACTCCCTTCACCACCTGATAACTATGTGTTTTTATTAAGTTTAATGTCACTGTTCTCTGTGCCCACTGTTATAGACTCATTCATACAGGCAGACCAAATATGGTACACAGGAGCACAGCTTCAGTATTTAGAATTGCCAAGCAAAGCACAGGACTAGAGAGCCAAAGACAACTGGACAATTGAATAGTCAGCCTAAAGACAGACTAGTATATTTCGGTCTTCTGTCAGCATAAAAATCCTCTTTCCTTGTTGGGAGAATGAGAACTGTATGTAGGCATTGTGTTATTCCTGTATGTTTGAAGGTGGGGTTTGAGTCCTGTCCTGTCCTTGTTTGGACCCGGAGCAAAGAACCTGCACATGGAGCAACCAGCATATAAGGATGGACACCTACGGCCAACACTTTGAAGCTTCCGGGCGGAAGAGTATGTCTTCCGTTCGAAGCCGGGCCGAAGATTATGTCTTCGGTCCGGCTAAAATTCTTTCAGCGTGGCAACGAAAGATGACGGACTGCACAGATCAAGATTCCCACGGCTTGATATGTCTTTCATAAGCTTCCCGTTTGTAATGCCGCGTGAAACCGTCAATAAAGAGCTAGAATTATCCTAACTTGTCGTGTAAGCTTGTAACCGTCATTTTGCATGCTGGGTAGGATAATACCTTTTTAATTTATAATAATTTATAATTCAGGTTAATTAAAACGCCGCAATATAAAAGAACACATTTCCAGAGAGCTAATGCCTCTTAAGGAAACAATAACAAAGGTGTGGTAAGCTCAATTGCACAAAAATGGCTGCTGTCACATCATCCAGGTGGATACTGTACACTGGTGCTGGTTGAAGTGGCTCCCCCTCTCAATGTAAAGCACTTTGAGTGTCTTGAAAAGCACTCTATAAATATAATGTGTTTTTCTTCTGGGAAGTTCTTGCATTTTATTGTTCTACAACATTGCATCACAGTGGATTTTATTTAGAAATGTTTACATTGATCAAGAAGACTCTTTAATGTCAAAGTTATTGTATGCACACTCACTTCATTTTTAGCTACTGTAGCGTGTAACACCTTCACAGCCCTCACAGGTCACTTGGTGGCCTCCTTTGCTTTTGCAATACAATACAATACAATTTATTTTTGTATAGCCCAAAATCGCACAAGAAGTGCTGCAATGGGCTTTAACAGGCCGTGCCTTTTGACAGCCCCCCAGTCTTGACTGTCTAAGAAGACAAGGAAAAACTCCTAACAAAAAAATGGAAGAAACCTCGGGAAAGGCAGTTCAAAGAGAGACCCCTTCCCAGGTAGGTTGAGCGTGTAGTGGGTGTCAAAAAGAAGGGGGTCAATACAATACACAAAACAGAACACAAGTAATCCTCAATACAGTAAAATAAAAATATTACAAATAGAGAGCAGAATTTAACAGTAGCTGATATCACAAAACATGATTTGGATTTGTTTAGAGTCCTGGAGACCTCGGCCATCAAGCTGCCTCTCCCACTTGGCCATTCCACAGCTGAGACAGCACTGGGCCAGCCAATCCAATGAAAAGACCCCTCTGCCCAATGACTCCTGCGATCCTCCATCAGGGATGACTTTACATTAGGCAGGCAAAACAACTTGGCAGGTGGACAGTGGCACCAAGTGCCACATTTGAGTACTGAGAAGAGAAACATAATAGGTGAGGGTTAGTAACAAATCTCTATTATAATAAAAAAAAATCCTGGGACGAGATGTGACTTTTTCAGAGAGCTACTTTCACGTCCCGCAAAACGAGACTTTGTGCCAAGAGATTTAACCATGCCGGGGCCAGAAACAAAAGAGAAGGAGTAGATGACAAAGTAGAACTTCGTAAAGAATTCAAAAACGTTGGTGCTATACACATGTAGAGCAGGGTAGAGATAATGAAAGTACTAAAATTCGAAAGTCTCAAAAAAATGATAGTAAAGATCACATTAGCGCAAACAAATGGAAATTATTACTCGGTGAAATAACGGAACAGCGAAAAGAGATTGAATACATTGTTTGGATGACTTGTAGATCGTCTAATTCGTGTTACCATCAGGGAAAAGAAGTGTTTCTTCCCAATGAAGAAGCGTATCCACGAGAATTAAAAGATTTCTTGTTTGGTGAAAGTGAAATCCACATACACGAGCGGCAGAGACGTGAAGTGGCTGGCGTGTAGCGCAGGCCGGGGGGTTGACGAGCGAAGCCCCCTAGTTATAAATATCATATTGTTCTTCTTGCATGACTACTCAGTTTTGCTCTAGCAGATTTACAGCTTTGCCACACTCTTTCCATTTCTTCATGATTGATTTAACTGGACTCCAGGAATATTCTGTGACTTGGATATTTTCTCTTCTCCATCCCATGACTTGTTCTTTTCATGGAGTTGCATGGAGTGTTATTTTGTCTTCATTGTGAAGGTTAGATCACCATACTGAGTGACCAAAGTTGATCTTTTAAATTCTAATCAGTTTAAAAAAAAAAAAAAAAGCCAAACTAGACCCACCGTGACTCAGTGCTGTATAACAATATAATGTAAATACCTCCAAGGGGGGTGAATACTTTTTACTGGCACTGTATTTACAGAATAGGCACTCCTACGTAAACAACGCGTCTCAAATTTCTATAGTTTAAAACTACTTTATAGAGGTAACATTGTCGATATTATCAAATGTGCAGAGTACAGTCAAATTTGGACCTACAGGTGCTAAACAACATGCAACACATCACCACTCTCCAGCACCATGTTAAATACAACTACTTTTCCATTATTCTTCTGTCCTAATATTAATATCTGTTTGAAAGGTTTTTGAAACATTCTGCAGTGCTTGCCTCCTCCATAGTGGGTGGGCCCATTGGGTTCAGGAGCTCCTCAAAGTGTTCCTTCCACCACCAGACTACATCCTCGGTCTGAGTTAGCACTACTTTATCCCTGTTGAGAACAGTCTGGGTGGAGCCCTGCCTTCCCCCAGCTGAATCATCAGACAGTTTGACAGAACCTCTTTAAGCAGTGATTGATAGTCGCTTTCCATGGTCTCTCCGAACTCCTCTCACACCTGGAATTTTGCTTCCGAGTGCTACGACCAAAGCCTTTTTAGCGAGTCGGTACCACTCTGTGGCTTTGGGTGTCTCTCTTACTAAACATACACAAAAAGCCTCATTCTGCAGATTGATGTCATCACTCACTTCTGGTGTCCTCCACTGGGTCCTTGGGTTGCCACCTCAAGAGGCACCTACGACCTTCAGGCCACAGATCTTGGCAGTTGCTTTCACAATGGAGGTTTTGAACAAGATCCATTCAGACTATATGTCCTCAGCCTTCCCAAGAATGTGGGGAGAGCTCTTCAGAGGTGTGAGTTGAACGTTTTCCAGCTCTGCCCCTCTCTTCAACCAAATGTCCAGAACATATGGCCACAAATCTGATGATTATAAAATCAATCAAATAGATCTTTGGCCTAAGGTGCTATGGTACCAAGTACACTTATTAACCACCTTATACTTGAACATGGCGTTCATGATGGAGAATCTATGCCTAGCACAGGAGTCTAATAACAAAACACTGTTCGGGTTTAGATCCGACAGGTCATTCCACCCGATTACAACTCCCCAGGTCTCTCTTTCATAACCTACATGAACGTTTAATTCACACAGCCGGATCCCCTCCATGGAGGCCTGGTACTTCGAGCTGCCATTTAATGCATAAGCACATATGGCAGGGTCCACCCCTCTGCAACCTTCAGTCACACAAAGGCAGCCCTCTTGTTCTTTGGGACAAACTCCCTACATGGCATTGACCAGACAGAAGCTCAAAAAGAATCATACTTTCTCCACACAAAGGCAGCCCTCTTGTTCTTTGGGACAAACTCCCTACATGGCATTGACCAGACAGAAGCTCAAAAAGAATCATACTTTCTCCCAACGCCTTTCTCCCGGGGCAGCTGCAGAATAAAAGATAGTCTAGCTTTTTTCGAGAGGTTTGGTTCCAGAACGATGTGGAAGCTTGGATGTGAACCCAGCTTCTCTAGTTGACAGTGCTCCACCTCACCCACCAACTCTGGCTCTGGAGGAGGTAGAGCCAGATGCTGATACGAGATTAATTGTCCACTTCCAAGAGGGAGGTCACTTATGTTGTTAAACAGCTCCACACTGGCAAGGTCTCCCAAGTGTAGAAGAGAAATGCTGAAGGCTCTAAGCATTGTTGGGCTGTCATGGCGGACAAGCCTTCCAATGTTGCATGGTTGTTGGGAGCAGTGACCTTGGAATGGAGGGTGTGCTCCAACTATCTGGGGATAACAACCCACAGCCTCCCTGTGAAAGGTTATGCTAGGGTACAGGAAAGGAGGAATCTCTGCCAGTTGTGGAACTTCATATCCAGGAGAAGGAATGTGGACTCTGCCCAGACTATGGAACAACTTTATACTGTAATGATGTATCGTGGACGGGGCACATGAGTATGTCCAACCAATCTACTTATATTTTGTGGACTTAGTGAAGGCATATGACCATGTTCTTCGAGGGGTTCTGGGGGGAGTTCTGGGACTTTTTAATAAGGGTTATTCAGTCCCTGTATAAATCACAGTGAAAGTTGTGTCTGTATACTCAGGAAAATATCAGAACTGTCCTCAGTAGCTGTGGGACTCTGCCAGGGGTGTGCTTTGTCTCATATTCTCTTTGTAATTTACATGGACAGGCTAAAAAGACACAGCCGGGGAAGGGAGGGAGGCCATTTCGAAGGCATTAGAAAGCTGTCTCTGCTTTTTGTAGACCACAGGCCTCACATATAATATCGTACATAGAATTCACACTAAAACATGGCGTATGGACAAAAATAGAAATGTGCTTATGCATAAAAAAATTCAGATGCATACAACTGTGTGTAGGCAAAGTTCCACAAACTTCCCCTTAATAAATCCCAATCAACGTGAATTTTAATCAATTTAAATAGCTCCTTCTATTCATTGTTTTGATAAAAGACAAAGGTAAGAGCAAGTATAAATAAAAGAATTTCAAAAAAGAATGGGTCCAATGTCAGTCAATGTGAAAAGGCAAGTCACAGAGTGTCACCTGGAAACATATTAGGGACACAAAGAAAAAAAATTGGGGGACACTGATGAAAAAAAAATTCTATGTCAAGATTAAATTCGAAATTAAACTATAATCAATCTCGTAGTTTATTTTGTCATTAAAGTAAAACATCATAAACTTCATCTTAAAATTGATGTTTAATTTACTAGTTTCTCAGATCCCAATGTACCTAAAGAAGCATGTTAAATGCTTTGTTTTTTAAGTGTTCCCCGACCCAATTGTTAATCTCTATGTGCTTCTTAAAGCAGCTTTCTCTTATGCCGACAGGAGCATGCAGGCAGCGATCACCACACAGAATACTTTACATTCATGATATTACAGCTCTCTGAACATTTTAGAATATATTAAGATGTATACTTGATATCATTTTCATGAAGAAATGCATTAAAGCTTGTATTAAACATGTGGGGGCACTTTGGTGCTGTCATAGCAATGAGCTTGTGCCCCCATCCAGGGATTGTTCCTGCGTTCTGCAAGATGCCAAATGTGATGTGCACAAAAATGGATGGAATAATTTATTGCAGCGGTACTGTGTCTGTCAAAAGGTACTAACCCCCAAATCTGCTGCACAATAAGTGCCTGTATGTAATTAATTAAAAACCAGCTGCAAGCTAAGAATGTTGATTTTTTTAAACTTTTAAGGAACACTGAAAAAATCTTTGTTATACATGTTTAATTATTCCATCCATCCAGTCACAGCAAGCATAGAGCACAAAGCAGGAACAAGCCCTGGACGGGACGCCAGCTCATCGGTACCACTGCGCCACCATCTCTTTAATATGCTGCTCCAACCTACAAAACAGATCTGACTTAAATTCACTAAGAAAAATATGCCCTAATGAAGAAAATTAGAAAAGGGACAAATACTACTTCCTAGGACTACACATGCCATTAACCAGCAAGCTTCAGCTTCTGAATCTTCAACAACAATGATTTTCCATTTTGATGCATTATATACAATGGTTGTATTTGGACAAACATCAACTTGGGTCTCTAAGTCAGAAGAGTGTAAAGAGAAAATAATACCTGGACCATGTGACAGATCTCTCTAGGTCACAAGTATTTCCTAAAGTTCATATTTCATGTGGATATAAAATTGTTAAGAAGTCATATGAACCAAAAACAGCAAGGACACCACTGTATTAAACTTAAATAACTCACACAACAAAAAATCCACTTTAAAACAGGAATTTAAAAAGCTCTTCTTTTAAAGGTAAACAATGTTTTCTATCAGCTAAATATTTATTCATATAAAAAATGAATTATCTTGATTTACAAATTGTGGTGAACTTAAAACATAAAAAGCCAAAGCACAACCAAAATGTAATTAATATAAATGGTTTATTACAAAATACATTATTAATATTAGAATGTGCTCATTTAATTTTACACTTTTCCACTCTCGTGTTCTTTGTTTTTTTAAAGAAAAAAAATTCATAGTGCAAGGTGTGCTTCCAAATTTCAGGAAATGATTCAATGGGATGGGGACAAGGCAGAAGGTTAAAAGGAAAAAAAAGACAATAAAATACAAAACCAACTATATAAAAATAAAAAGTGCAGCTTCCTGTAATTAAATCTGTTTTTTTTTTTTTTAATAACGGCTCAATTTGTGTACCCATACTTTTTTTTTGTTGATTTTCTTCTTTTTGTTCACCCTACCCCCGTGTCCCCCAGGTTGCTTTAGCAGCCTTTCAGACTTGGTTTCTATGTCAACAGTCTTGTCTTCTTGATTTGTGTGCTTTATCCACTTTGCCCTACCCTTCTGAAACAAAACAGCAACAGAGAAAAAATGTTAGAACTTGTGCAGTTATCTTGGAAGCCTTACAACTTAAAAAAAATACATACATAAAAAGACTGACTGACTGCTACCTTTATCTTAGAAATTCACTTAGTTTTAGAAAAACTATACTGAAAAGGCATAGTATACAATACTTTACACTTTGATTATTTTAGTATTTAAAACTCTGTTTTCTTTTTCAATTACGAACAGTGTTTCAAAATTATTTTCAAACAATTTGTTGTAAAGGGAATAAATACTTGTATGTCCTAATGATAAAACCACAGAGAGAAAATGTAATCAAGACATATTTTAACGAAAAGCATTCTGCATTTTGGTTTTACTTTTACTATTTTTAATAACATGCTTGTTTGAAGCTGTGGCCAAACTACAATATGGCTAGCCAGCTTTATATGTGGAATACTCCAAAGTTTTCCACTGGCATGAGTCACAGTAACAAACGTCATAAACCCAATAGTTAAGGAGCACACTTTACCACAGGATCGTGGGCCTAAAATAAATGGAAAAAAGAAACACTTCCCACTCTGAATAAGAAAAAAAAACATACTGCACATTTGCAATCACTGTAAAATAAAAACACACATTTCTCTTTACTAAGTTCAGAATTTCCCTGAAAGAAATACATCACAAAGAATGTTTGTACATTATCTTGCCTCTGATTTGTGTGATAAATGGAAGCCTAAAAAACAAATTTTAGCATAAACAATCAAAACTGACAACATTGTTATACATATCTTGTCAATGGGGCCTCATGTATACAACTTGCTTACGCTCGGAAATGTGTTAGCTATCTCTTACACAAAAGTCAGGATTTATAAAATATCAACTTGGCTTGTAAATTTGCTTAAAGCTATGGAAAGTTTCAACCATCCTTAAGTCCTACAAAGACATTTTTGGCATTGGAATTTTAGTGACTCCAGGATGCAGGACAATAAAGTGAACGTGACAGTCCCATTTCACTGCACATTTCAATGACTCGTCAATCATTGATATCAATCCATCCACCTTCAAAACCCAGCTATTTTAAACCTGAAAAAGAACAAGGATTGTGCAATTTCTGCATGATGGTCTGTGTAATGTAGGCTCCAATTCAGCAGACTCCAAGAGGACGGCTCCAATCTAAATTGGCTTATCAGTCAGTCATCACAATGAGAAAGGACATAGATACCATTAACACTATGTAAATGATAGAAAACATGTTTTTAAATCTATTTGTCTACACATTCTAATTGTGGCAAAAGAAGCACTTTCTTATGTTAAGAAGTTAGAAAATGTATACATATAGTGTAACGGATGAGAAAGGACATAGATACCATTAACAATATTTAAATGACAGAAAACATGTTTTTAAATCTATTTGTCTACACATTCTAATTGTGGCAAAAGAAGCACTTTCTTATGTTAAGAAGTTAGTAAATGTATACATATAGTGTAACATTCAGGTGCTACTTCATTAACTGATTTGGAAGTTGGGAGTGTTTTCTGCTTTTTGTTTTTAAATACTTTGTAGCAGAGGTATGGTATTATTCCCACAAGAAACTCAATACATTTGTGAAAAAAGTCAAATTAAAAAAATTACCACATGCATCTCTTACTTATAAAGTACTGACTGTATCAGCATGTGATGATGCCCATGGAAATAACTCATATTACCTGGGTACTGCTTACACCTGTAAGGACAAATGAAGGATAATAAAATGCACAAATAACTTGTATGTTTAAATGCTTCTATAT
Organism: Erpetoichthys calabaricus; assembly: GCF_900747795.2. NCBI lineage: Eukaryota > Metazoa > Chordata > Cladistia > Polypteriformes > Polypteridae > Erpetoichthys > Erpetoichthys calabaricus. The sequence continues at coordinate 34,645,428 of NC_041410.2, forward strand.
ATACATAAAAATTGTATACAATATACGTATATGCTTACATAACTCTTTCTTGAATTAAATTTACACAGAAAGTAGTTCCTTATGCACAATATTTTGAGTAAAACGCTCAGTTTTTATTAGAAATTAGTTTTCCTTGCTTTTCTGCACCAAGAACTTTAACTTTTGCTCTTGAGGTTGGTATAGACAAAGTCATAGGTATAAACCAGTGATAAATTAATACCAAAAATATCTAAAGTTTGCCAAGTGACAGAGATGAATAAATGGCACCATGCTTGCATCAGGTTTAAAATCTGTATTCTTTATGGGGCTTGTCCAAATTGGAATTTCTGATGTGTATTTTCTATTATTTACAAATTCACTGCATTCATTTCCGTAGGTTTTTTTTTTTTGTTCTTTATTTTGCCTTATACAATTTCTTGTATTAGGAATTTGTTAGTTTTTGCATACCCCTTGGGGTCAGAGTGCAGGGTCAGCCATTGTACAGCGCCCCTGGAGGAATTGAAGGTTAAGGGTCTTGCTCAAGGGCCCAGCAGAGTAGGATCTCTTTTGGCAGTGACGGGGATTCGAACCAGCAACCTTCGGGATACCAGCACAGATCCTTAGCCTCAGGGCCACCACTCCGCCCTTGAATAGGTTGCATAGCTTTATACTATACACTGCTTGGGAATAGCAAGATTGAAATCTATAAAATCTAAACTGTACTTGGAGTCGTACATTGATGTAATGAAGAACACAGCAAAAATAAAGTCTAGTCTATCAACATCACACTGTGATGTCGCTGTACTCGGGTCCCAATCCAGAAGGTTCGTTGTGTGTTGGGTGCGGCAAAACGCTATCAGCGCATGCTCCCAACCTCTCTCTTTCCCTCTATCAATATAGAAGCTTTGAACCATAACGTCCCTTTAAACTGTGCAGATTCTGATAATCAAGCTAAACGTAAGTTACTAGACACCATTCTATTTACTTTATACATTTCCATTCATCCATTTGTTTTCTAAACTTCACTTTTATGTTACAGTTTGAAGGTCTGCCACATTCTACCTTGGCATCACTGGAAGCTAGGCAGAAACCAAACCTTAGGTGGTACACCAGTCATCCCATACTTAGAAAATGTCAATTTAGCAACACCAATTAACATAACGACATGTTTTGGGGAAGGAGTAGAAAAATGAATACATGGACAAAATCCAAATATAAACAGTGATTGTGCAAAACTCTATACACTTACCAGGCTGGACAATGAAAGTGGATCCCTGGTTCAGTAACACACACAGCTCTCACCTGTCTTTATACTGATTTATCATACATATGGAAATTTCATACTAACTGCTCCAGGTCTGGTTGACATTCTTAGGCCTGCTTCTCCAACTTTAATAGTCTGTCCTTCTCCTGACACAGTTTAATTTCAGGATTTAAGCTCAAACTGCAAATGTTGGTGGTTCTTAAAAATACTCTGTCCTGTGTTCAGAAATTAAGTATTGACGAAAACTGCTTTCTAGAATGCACCAGACACACTACATCTATGACATTTAACTACAATGTTAACTAGGTCAGGCACACAAAACCACCTTTGCGGTGTATGCCCCATTTTCTATATTTAAAAAAAAAAGCTTGGGTGTGGGTGTGTTTGTTGACTCACTAAAGAGGAAGACATTTGAAGTGGGCCCTGACTAAGTACAGGGTGTGACCTAGAGAGCTACATTGACATGGCTATGTGTTATCAAGTGAAACCACCTCTGTGACCATTGTCCACCAATGAAAAAAATCTAGTCTAGTTGTGTCATGCATCTGCATTACTTTTCATTAGTTCCCATTACATGTATAGTAACACGTTTACTCCTAGCCATTCCCAAAACTTAGTTGTCATTAGCTTGTTGAAATATATATGGTAAGGGAGGTCCCTTGCCTCAACAAATAAGATAATAAGTCTATAGTGAACAATTTTCAAGAGGTTATTCCCTTATATGGGACCACATCAAACCTTTGACTTTACACATACAAAAGATCACACTTTGCCAATGGATCACAAATTAAGTCCTCTATTCTAGTAATGGTTTCGCTTAACTTTTAATCACAATTCACTGATTTTACAAATCTGCATATACTAAATTTCTGGAGTATTTCAAACTGAAGAATTTCTGAACAACTTCAGTTTTCAAAATTAGCAAAGCAAGTAGTATAATGAGGTTCATACAAAGCAAAAGGTTACAAATTTTAATAAACTGCATAGAGGTACACTGTAAAAAATAATTGTCCTAACATCAACTTACCATCTTTAAATGAATCAAAAACCTTTTCTTCCCTCCCCAAAGTGATGCTCCGGGACTTTTTATGCAAGTCCTGAACTACATAGTGCCTTTGAGATGGTTATGAGGACCTTGGAAAAAGTGGAGTTGTGTCACTAACAACCACTATACTTAAATGGATGCACAACTGGAATTATGAAAGATATATAAGAAAGAGCTAAGAATATGGACAAGAAGACAGGTAAGATTGAATATGTAAGCTTGGTACAGTATATAAATAAGCTGCCCCACTGCAAGAAAAAGTTCAAAACAGTTATAATGGGAGACCCTAGAGGCACTTCCAAGTTCTGTTTTAACTGCTCCTCTTACTTGGCCAACCAATCCATATTAACCAACTATTCTATAATAAAAGATTTATGTCAGGTGGCCAGTACCAGTACCTTAAATAATCCTGGGATCAAATTCCATCCAAGATACATTCTTAACATGCTTGACACAGACTGTAACATACAAAAAATTTGACACATGAGGACTCCATTCTGTCCATAAAGCTAACTTGGTTAGCTAATAGCTAAATATTTCCAGTATCTCAGCCAAATCACTTTTAAGGTAGTGAAAGTTTCTATTTCAACTACATGGCTCAGTAATTTGTTTGAGATTCCCACACTAATCTTAGGATTTAAATAATTTTATTGTGTCAAAAAAGTCATCTATAATGCAATTTACTTGAGTTATTTTAAAACTAGCCCAGATGCCTTGGGTGTAATTACCATTCAGACAGTTTTTATTTAAACTTACCATTTATACTATATCAATATAAGGAGTACCAAATATGCAAAATACTTTTACTTAAGGTAGTTTAATGGTTTACACATTACTGTGTTAGATAAAAAATGCTTTACTTTCACTAATTTCACATAAAATGTAGTCCTACAATTATTTGCTATGTTGTCACGGAAAAGAAGAAAAAGGTACTCTTTGATGTAGGGTGGGTAACAGGTTTGTGAGTTTATTAAAACAATTAGTATAACCAGCTTCCAAACTTTAAGCAAATTCATTTTTACTTTTCCTTCCATCTGTAGTAAGAGGTAGTGACACCTCAGAGCATGGTACAACATGCTATCAAAAAATTGTGACTCTAAACTATCAGTATATGAGTAGGAGAGTTAAAGGCTGGTTCCTGTATTGCACCCATTATTTCTGCAATCTGCTCTGGCCCCTGTACCTTTACATGTTTAAAACAATAATGAAAAGCTGTTGTATTTGGAATTTATGTGGTCTGACATCTATTATAAACCATAAGAGTAATATTAATCAAAAGAAATTTTTGAACCCCTGTACTTCACCCCTTTTTGTTTTTTTTTTTAAAAAAGAGCTGATAAATCACAATGAAACAACAAATCCACTACATAGATCCATCTTACTCTTTTAACTCTAACATCAACATATGCTTCTGCGAGCATAAATATGGCTCAGAATTCTGAACAATTTCATGAACACTGAGTCAATGTCACTGCAGGAAAAGTATATAAATCTAGCGCATGTGCCATATACAAAAAGATACGCAAAGCTTTTAGTCTGATATTCTGTTGTTGGCTAGGTTGGAATGGAGTTGGCAAATGTAATACTAACTATATTACATATGGTTGAGATGTAAAAGCCTCAGTGTTATGACTTTATTTAGTGGTGACAAAATAAAAATAACATCAACAAGAAATTATTTTATAAACCTACTATTAGCATTAGGGCTTCATTTAACAAAGGCAATGGTATTTCAACACAAATAGTTTATGAAATACTTTCTGGCCACTCTACCTCTATTTTTAACATCTGAGTGTCAAGAATTCAGTCACACTGAATTGTGTAACCTATTAGAACACTTGACACAACAGCATATCAGACTGGCTATGGTAAGTGTTATGCAATTTTATGACTGCAAAAAAATAAGTTTTTAGTGTCTGTCTTTACTAGCATGAAGCATGTGTTTCAGATAAGGCACAACACACTTTTTTTTTTTTTAATTTGAACTTTCTTTTAAACGTTTAATTTAGTTGTGGCTGACACAGGGGTGCTGCCTGCCTCTTAACCATGCTGAAAATTCACTTAAACACACTGCCAAATGTTCATCCATTGTTGATTCTGTGAAGGTTCTCACTTCAATGGTCACTAAGAGGTCAAAATGGATGAAGTCCCCTTATCTTAGTAATTGTTTCTCAACCTAGTATAAATTAAAAATAAAATGTTTGGTTTCTGTCTAAAGTATGTTAAAGTTGCCTAAAGACATAAAAATTGCATACGCATTGACAAGAATGGCCAGTTATCTCATGTTTACATTAATTTGTGGTGAAGTGTGGCTCAATAACATCTAACATACATTAACTTGCAAAGCGTATTCCTCTCTTACAAAGTTAACAAAAAAAAATAAAGCAAATAAAATATGCAAAGGCAGTAGGGCCTTATTTAAAACATTGGGCTAAAAACCGAAAGGCTGTAATTACAAACTCTAGCTTAATGTGCAACCAACTTAGTCACTACATCTATCACACATAGGCAGCTCTGTAAAAACTGTGTTAAAAAGTGATTTAAGATATTCAGTATTTACCAATGATTCTAAATTGTCCCTAGTGTGTGCGTGTGTGACCTGTGGTGGGCTGGCGCCCTGCCCGTGGTTTGTTTCCTGCCTTGCGCCCTGTGTTGGCTGGGATTGGCTCCAGCAGACCCCTGTGACCCTGTAGTTAGGATATAGCGGGTTGAATAATTGATGGATATTTACCAATAAAAGTGTTACAAAAGCTAAACCACTATATATATTTAATGAAGTCACATGCTAGAGGCGCTGCACACCGTAACAGCAATTTCAAAAGGACTAGGGAAAGGATACTGAGGTTAAATTAAGGACTGACTGTTTGTCCCTTTACCCTATAGCTGGAGTTACTACTACTTGGAAGAATACCTCCGAGTCTGCCTCTGACCTGAAGCATCACCCCTTTGGGTCTCCAGAGACTATAACCCTAAACCCCAATTTAGGATCAAAACATACCCAAGACACACCAGCATGGATGAAGCACAGATTACATCCTTTATTTGCTATTTTGTTTCCATCTCTATATTGCCATTCCAGCAGTAAATGGGGTTTTTCGGAACTCAACCCTTTTTGACAATTCAGTTTCTTATCGTTTGTACAATATGTACAGCATTTCTTTTAGCAGTTCACGCAGCACTTGAAAACAGTCTTCTCTGAAAGTTAACAGAGTGAGGTAGTGGTTAGTTGCACCATGGGAAAGAAAATTAATTCCTACTGGAGTTCATGCATTCCCTTCTCATGTACAGAATGTATAGTACACTAGCCAACCCGCGGCGTAGCTTTCGCCGCATAATTATGTATTGATGGGTGAACACTTCCTGAAAGACACAGTTGTTCAAATGGGGTTGGTTTTGAGGATATGACTGTAGGTGAATGAAAAGATGGAACTCTGGAGAGGACAACATACAATACAGTGTTTTACATGCTGCATACAGCGATTCACATCGAAGCATAGACACTGCTAAGACCATAGGATACCCCTCGCATACTGTTTTACACGCTGCATACAGCGATTCACTTCCGCACAAACAAATTGTTTTACACGCTGCATACAGTGATTCACATCCGTGACAAATATGATTCTTCTTAGATGGTCCTGTCACGTCCACCCTCGCTCTCGAAGCATACACACTGCCTGGTCATGTGCCCGCTCGCAAGAGCAACTAACAGAGACCCGCCCACCAACTGTAAGACCATGTGATACCCCTCGCAAACTGTTTTACACGCCACATACAGCGATTCACATCCGCGACAAACATGCTTCTTCTTATGGGGTGGGTTTGAGGATACGACTGTAAGGGAACTCTGGAGAGACCAACATACAATTGTCCGTGACGGAAAACTAAAGGACCGCCACCACGCCCCCACCTCCCAGAGCGAGGGACGGGGCAGGACGGCGGGCGGAACGGGGTGTGAGGGGAAGGACGCCCAGTGAGGACAATGTATTGATGGGTGAACAGTCATCTCTTAGTCATCTTTCAGTACACACTGACTGCTCACGTGCCCACCCCCAACTCCTCGACTGAATTGCTTTCGTCTGTGTACAGTCCACATGCACCTGTGAGTCACGTTGACTTTTCATTGTTCTTTTTGTCCAGGCCGAGTGAGGTTTCCCGTGTTGAGTCTAATTAAGCCAAAGACTCCACATCTGGTGGTGCCCTTCTGTCAATTCCTTTAAGTTTCAGCTTTGCAACCATACTCTCCCCGGAACCCAAAGACTTTGGCTGCCCGGCGGATCATGGGAATAACGCCACTGGATCGCCAGTCGGCATTTGTTTATGGTCAGAACTACGACGGTATGTGATCGTCTTCAAACCTTCGACTTGCGTTCTTGATTAATGAAAACATTCTTGGCAAATGCCTTCCCTCTCACGCGAATTGTTGGTGGGCGGGGGCACTGACGTGCGTGTGCCATGGTCGGCTGCTTAGTGAATTGTTGGTGGGCGGGGCTCCGTCGTGCGTATCACATGGTCTGTCTTGCGTGCTGCTTTTTGCGTGCCCCGGTCGACAAACAAACTGTTTTACACGCTGCATACAGCGATTCACATCCGCGACAAACATGCCGGGTGCCTGGCGGGTCATGGGAATAACGCCACCGGATCGCCAGTCGGCATCGTTTATGGTCGGAATTACGACGGTATGTGATCGTCTTCGAACCTCCGACTTTCATTCTTGATTAATGACAACATTCTTGGCAATTGCTTTCGCCCTCGCGCGAATTGTTGGTGGACGGGGCTCTGTTGTGCGTGTGCAATGGAGACGAAAGCGACTTTCATGGTGTTTGTTGCCTGGATAGCGAGGGTGGACGCGGGCCGGGGAATAAGGAGTATTGTGTAGACAAACGTTTTCTGTGTTCCTGCAGGACCATCTAAGAAGAAGCATGTTTGTCGCAGATGTGAATCGCTGTATGTAGCGTGTAAAACAGTTTGCGATGGTGGACACGCTCGTGTGCTGTAACCGAAAAGTCAACGTGGCTCAGAGGTGCATGTGGACTGTAGCAGAGACGAACGCAAATGACGCCGTGTTTTGCGAGTTGTCGCGTCCAAGTTGGTGGGCGTGGCTCTGTGAGTTGTCGGACGCCGTGTTGTGTGAGTTGTCGCGTCCAAGCTGGTGGGCGTGGCTCTGTGAGTTGTCGTCCTATCCCATTTGGTGGGCGGGGCTCTGTCTTGCTTGCCATGGACTTAGTGAATTATATACTGTATACAGATAATCATTATTTGTAAAGGGCTGACTTAAACCTACTAGTGTAAGCTCTGACCCAGTGACCCAGTAAATGTATAAGTGGGTTCAAACAATCAATCAACTAATGAACATTGTTTTTGAAAGAAAAATTGCACAATATTTGTTTAACCCTATTAGGATACAGTAAAACTTTGTGTTAATTAAAAATATGCACATTCAACTTTATAAAGAAACAAATACAGAAATTAAAATCAGAGTGGTGCTTTTGCTTATATAGTCTTAGAAGAGACCTACTCTTAACTCTCTCTTACTCACTATCCAAAGATCCATGGTACCTGTACGTGTGTTCTGTCATTCTCACCACACCATGAAAAATCAGCAAGATGAGCTCCACCCTATAATCTCACTCCTTCTCGCATACTCTGGCACGTATTGGTAGAAATGTGTGCTTGCTTATAATCTCTTATGCATACCACTGCACAAAATGGTGTGAGAAAGAGAGATGCACTGCTTAACTCACAACGGCAGGAAAAAGGCCATGACACAGACATACTTCGCTCTGTCTTATCAACAGCATATATCATCTTGTGTGTGTATATCTTACTTTACCATATTTTCTAACTCTGGCTGTGCTGGACTTGCACTAAGATGCCATGTCTATCTCTGTTATAGCATTTAGTACGGAGCCCAAGCAACTGCAAAATAACATTAATTTGTACACTTACATGTTGTATTTATAGCAACTGATGCACACTTTATTTCTTTAAAGATACTGACATATGTACATACTGCACATATTAATGACCATGGGCAAAAACAATTTCCTGTTCTGGCTAGGGACATTTCAACTACAAATATATGTACTATAATGCTTAGGAGTGTTCCCTGGTCTAAAAAAAGGTTCTATTTACACACATACATTGTTACACTGCATATGTGAGCACAGGGCATTGGTTTCAGGCTTCACCGATGGGTTTTTTGCTAGTCATTATTCCCTTACATTTTTCTATCAGATGCATTACTCCCCGTTTACATAATTTGTTTGACATGGCAATGTAACATCACTGCAGAAGTAATCAGTTTCACTCTGCTATGTCTCATATGAGCACAGGTACCTTGTTGAGCGCTACACACATTGGTGAGTAATATCATGGTGGATGTACTTTCATATACTGTATAAGGACTTGAGATACAGCAAGCAGGCCAAAAGATTTATTCTTAATTATATTTTCCTTTGAGCTTTTCAAAGTATAGTATAATCACTGGTTAAATACAGTGCCTTGCACAAGTATTCAGACCATTGATTAACTTGCTAATTTTATTGAAATAAAAAATCCTAAAATTTGTTTTCTATGAAGTTTTTATTTCAAAGCACCAAAATTGAGGTTTTTTTTAATATGACATTGTTTTAGGTTAGGAATATGTCTTAAGAAGGATAAAATAAGATTTCCTGTTTGTATGTGTAATCAATTCCCACACTTAAAATACAGGAATAACTAATTTCATTCTTTTGAGTTAGTCTGTGCCAGTTTCACACACTATTCAAGAGCAATCCTGGCATATTCTTACAGTCAAATTAGTTCCAAATGGCTCAGGTTAGTTAGATGATGCTTCTACTCCAAAATTTTCAAATTGTGCCACAGCATCTCAACAGCTACCACATAAAGTAACTGCAGGAAAAGAACATTTTTAAGGTATCTAATACATGTCTTTGCAGTTTTGCCAGAAAACTCCATCTTGTTCTCATCTGACTACAAAACCTTTTCCCACATCACAACTGAGTCACTCTCTTGCTTTCTTGCAAAAGGTTCTTATTTAGAAATGTTTTTTTTTATGTCACCTTCCCTTAAAAAGCAATCTTATATATAAACATCTACGCGTGGAAATGTGTGTGTCTGTCCATCCTGGAAGTGAGAGGTGGAGTCGGGCTAAGGCCTCCACCGCCGAGAATATGAAAGTGAGGCCAGCACGTCGGCAAAGCGAAACCTCCGAAGAAAGTCTCTTGCTAGGCGGCTAATACAGAAGCAAGGCGAGCACATCGTCAAAAAACAGTATCCTTTTTACTTTTCCTCCCGCCACTAATACACAAGCGAGGCGAGCACGACTCCAAAGACAGACAGTTGCTTAGCTGCTAATGCTAAGGCTGCTAACACAAAACCTCCCAGGATGCCCCGAGTAGTTCCTTTCAATTACCTGACATCTGTACATTTCAATTTTTTTTCTGACGATTTCGATAGTTTCTAAGACCCCATGCTGCTTACACAACTAGTATTAAATAATTTCCCTCACGATAAATAAAGTTTTCTGATTCTGAATATTAAGCAGAACTCTAGAGCTCTGCTTGACTGCTGCTCCTTTGCTCCAGTGTCTGTTATTGAACTGTATATCTCCTTCAGCGTGTCTGTTGATTTTTCTGTGAGTTCTCTCACATGTCTCTTCCTTGTTTGCACAGAGTTCTGAATCACAAACTTTTCCAGGCAGTATCAATGTAGTTTGATGTAGCCTGTACTTGTTGATAAATGAAAAGAAGGAAAAAAAAGCCCACATACAAAACAATATTCAAGTATTTGGATCATTCCCTAATTTATATACAGTACTTATTTATGATTCTTTTTAGTTTTCTTTATCACAGTTGTCCTTCATACTGTATTCACAACAATGCACACCAATTAACCAGGGAGCAAAGCAAGCTCGCTCACACCCTCCCATGATTATTTATTTAAAAAATTGCTTAACGCTTAAATGGGAGATTCTTATCCAGAAAGTGTACTAGTTATTTGAATTAATTATTGGTGGAGGCCAACTGCGATGTAATTATTAGGTTAGGCAACTGCTTTTCACCTGTGTAAATACAGAGCTTCTACAACAATGGGACTGAATGCTTACATAAACAGGGCATATCAATCCTCCCCCCCCCAGAATTATTCTAAAATAACCGTTACAATAAACTAATTTGGAGCTATATAGCCTTTTAATATCGGGAAGAACAAAATTTCTGAGTAGGATTTGTTATTCAGTAAAACTAGAGAAATGTTCAAAGGTTTGGATACTTTATAAAGTATTGTATTTTTTCTGCCGATTTCAACTATTTCTGTATTCTTTTTAGCGTCTGAGCCTAATTGTAACTTTAAAACAGGCAATAAAGTTTAAAGGGTATTTAAACAGTGATCTGTGGCTGACTTTATCTGACCAGATAAGACATAGTTTACACAATGCAGAGCACACTACCTGGAGTTTACAAGAATTTGAACTTGCATCTTATTATGGGAGATGCCAGGAAATGAGGGACCCTATTTAAAAGAGGGGTTACATTTACACCCTTTGTTTCTGTGAAAAAAACAAAAGAAATTAAGTGGTCAAAGAAATCCCTTAAAGGCTAAGAAAGGGCATAAAATACTGTCTAAAAAATCTTTTGAAAAGTAACATGTTGGTTGATTTGACTTAAAGTATACGTGGGAATGAGCAGGGGTTCTGAGCAAATACTACTAGATTTTGGTATCCGCGGGGAATTCTGGAACCAATCCCCTGCAGATATGGAGAACCAACTACATACATTGGGATACCTGTGTCTACAAAATGGCAGCAGCTGTGCGTACTCTGAATATTTAATCACAATATTTCCATGTTATAGTTAAGTGCGGTGCATCACAGAATGAAATCCCAGTATAACAAAGCAGAATTAATTAACATCAACAAAAAAGGTAAGCTGAGTGGGAGATACAAAACATTTTCACATTTTTTTTTTTTTGGGATATTTCCATTGAACATGTTAAAAAAAAAAAAAAAAAAAAAAAGTAAGAAAACCCAAAGAGCCTAGTGCACTAGTAGCAGAAAGAACTTAAAATTGTGGGGTATAAAGATGATATTATAGTCTTTTTGAACACTTCGGAAGGAACACTTACTCCACCTAGTGTCATCCTTAAAATTATAATCTACCAACCTCCACAATAACCCATTCAAATGTTACAAGAAATAACTAGGATGTTCAAAGTACATATAATTTTCAAATGATCTAAACCTAAAATAAAGAAATTCTCAACCTTTCCTAGAATTAGTTGGTTCTCGCTGGAGTCCCATAAATCACTTCAATGGCCAAAACAGCATTGAATTACCTTAAGATTACCATTGGATATCCTAGATTGTTAACCGTGTCTAACGTCCCTCAACCTTTTATTTACCAGACAAATGCTAATGTCGGCAAAGGTTGCTGTAGATGAACAACACTCAGTTATGTATGCAAGATGGAAACAGTGCTAGAAGACTTGAGTGGAAGAGGCTCAGGGTAATAAATGGGTGGCTGATAAACTTTGGTATTACCTACTGGATGGAGAGTTCACACTGGTTGCATACTGCATACAGTATCTTTGCAATGGATGACAAGGTACAAAGATACCTAACTCCTGCTCAAAATGTGGGCTCTATAAGTAATGGGTTACTCATAAGACCAGTACAGTTCATTGTAATGTTAATGTTTTGTCCTATATTCGTAACCTCACTGCTAGATTCACTTTTGTTCATGGAGTGAAGCTGGGCTGTTGTGTGCATGTTGATCATGCCATATGCGTGTTCACAGAGATCTGGTTACAGGTACTTTATGCATAACCAGGACATGAAGGTCACTGAATAGAAATTTAAGTGCTGTGTGGTGCCCTCCCCTCATCCACACCATGCAAATTATGCCCATGGTGGACTAGCCATGTACCCTGCACAACTAACAAAATGGGTACACAGCATTTTACTGGAGTCAGTAAAATTAGTCGTTAGAGCGGAAGATGGAGAAAAGGGGAGAAAGAGATAGAATATACATGCAGAACAATGGAATCATTTTGTTTGATTGGATTAACACTAGAATCCCTGAAGCCTACGAAAAAAGTTGTAATCTCAGACCACCTTAAATTCCTTCACACCTCTCCATCAGTGTCTTTGTTTTGGAAATAAAAGTTGCCTTATAAACAAAAGGTTGTGGATTTGAGTCTGGGTGCTCCTCATTTTGAGTAGGGAGCTGCTATTATTATTACTAAAATATAATAAAAACATGCATTTGATTTGAGTCTGTAACACTCGGTGTAAAAAAAAAAAAAAAAAAAAGCGCTACCTTTTATATTATTCAGTTTTATTCTGTCAGTGACATTCACGTCGTACAACAAATTTGACTCTCCCTCTCCGATGACGTTTATCTCCATTCTTTTCACAAGAGCAGCGATGACCACAGTTGGTGCTGTGGCTGATGCCTGCTCAGAACTATTTGTTCTACCGGCAATCAGATACAATGCCATAGTGAGAGGCAAGTTTGTTGTACCACGTGAACATCACTGACAGAATAAAGCTGAATAATAATAAAAATGGTGCTAACTTTTACAAGTAGCCAAAATTTACACTGGGTGTTACAGACTCAAATCAAATGTTATGTTTTTATTATAGCAATAATAATAGCAGTTCACTACTCAAATCTGCAACCTTTTGGTTATAAGGCACTAGTTCTTACCACTGCACCATCCAAGAAGACATATCAACTTTCTGTTGATTGATATTTGCGCATGGGTTTTTAACTCATTGACAGCAACATGTAAACTGAATATTTATTTTTTCTTTGGTTATATTTTTGAATAAAAGTGCACATTTATTTGATATTTGGACTAAAGTCTTCACACATTGTACACTTCACGTAATTATTACTATTACATGGAAAATGTTTGTTTTAGGTATGTGTTCAGCATTTCTTGCCTCACATTTCCTGTTATCCTACATTTACCCAGATTGTTGTAGACACAGAACACACATGAATTGTATGTGAGGTTTCTGAACCCTTTTGGGACCCTCCCCAACAGAATGACACTCTGAAGCAAGAGTGTCACGTCTGTGGAAGGCTACTTGGCTGTCACCGAGGCAAACGCAGGTTCACAGCGCAGCAGCATAGCGCCACAAAAGCAACCACGAGGTGATCATGGATTCTCTGTAAGTGCCTGTCACTGATGGATAATGCAAAGAACATTATAAATGCAGGGAAAAGTGTAACTTGGTCACTAAACTGGCTCCGACCCTGCCCATTTGCTCTGTCTATGTATAGGGGACTGGAAGAACCCGCTACAATAAACAACCGTACGGTTCCTGTTTCAAGTAGAATAAAGCTGATTTTGCTAAAGTACTGTGACTCAGCCTCGTGTTTTGCAGTGCAAGACAGTGACTCACACGTCACAGTATGTATTCCAAATAATGATACATTATTTACCTTATACATCTCCAGGCACCTCGCACCCAGATAAAGAGACTTGAACTGGGAGAACTTCATCTGCGTCTTTGGGGGAATGAGATAGTAGGCTGCTTGCTGCTTGTGCTGATTGACACATTTGCAAAACAAAGACGCTGATGGAGAGGTTTGAAGAAATTTAAGGTGGCCCGGGATTACAACTTTTTTCATAGGCTTCAGGGATTCTAGTGTTAACTACATCTGAATGGAAGCTCCCTGTGAAAGTACTATGATCAGTTATGCAATTGTTCTCTCACTGAACGTCACAATAAACAGGGATATTGGAGTTTCTCCAAATACTTGTTGCCTAGAGATGAGTTGCCAAACAAGAGAATATGAAGTCATTCATTCAAACAAAGAATGAAAGGAACACATAGAATATTTTGTTAAAAACACACACACACACAGAAGGCGGTTTGGGATTTTTAGACTAATACCTTTTGATCTTTTGATTTCTGTTCTGGATTTGGAGGAAATGTGCAAGGAATTCTTCCATGCTTGGAGTGATATGGCAGAGCTTGGCTTGGATCCACAGGCACCCAAGGGACAGTCTGTGTGGCAGGTTCCAAAGGCAGAGAACTATGGGCTTCATGTAATTTGTAGGAAGTTCGGGTGAGCTGTTTACATGACTTATAGATTGTGAGAAAAGAATCCCCAGCTTTGTGATTCAAAATGTAAGATCCTTCTTGCAAGCTAGAAGGAAAAAAAAAATAATATAAAATAAAATACATCTATGGAACCATGGCACACAGCTCATTATATGAAGGAGTTTGGGTTAAAAAAGTGAATAATAATAAAACATTCTGTGATCAACTTTGTAGCATTAAAAGTATAAGTCTAATTACAGAGTAAATAAACCTCTCTTCCCACATTTTGCCAAAATGTAGTTAAACCACAGATGAATAAGAAAACATGATACCATAATCAAGTCAGAGCAAGTGCAAGTCCAGAACCTAGAGGTGGCCAAAAATTCCTAAAACTAACCAGAAACTACTGATTTCTCATCATGGAATTTTAATATAAGAGTAAATTGCAGCAAATTGAATTCCCAAGAAAGAAATGTCCCAGCAATCAAATCTTTATTCTTATTTATGCTACAGCAGAAAATTAAGAAGTTTAAATGTTTAAAGATAATACTGTTTATAGATTGCATAATAGAACTGGATAAGTAACAGATTCATCAAAAATGTGTGGACCACTGTGTGCCTATGAAACCATCTGCTCATTTCCAAATGAGAAAAATGCAGAACACCATTGAAGTCTGTCACCAACATTAAGTTAAAACTGACAGACTGCACTTTCAGCCATTCATTTTATAGCTTCCACTCCAAGCTAAAATAATACATTGCCTTATTTGATGAACACCTTTATCTAAGGTGATGTACAACATTTGAGATATAACTGGTTCAAATTCTTTGTTTTGTCCACCCCTACCCAGTCACACAGCATCAGTAGTAGGATTTGAACCCACAACTTCAAGGTTTGGAGTCCAGAGTCTTAGTCACCACACCACACTGCCTGCCACAATACCTTTATCAACATCCAAACTCTTAAGAAAATAAATAATATAAAAAAATAAACATTTTAGTTGTCAGCATATTTGACCACATTATATAAATTTATGAGAAAGCATTTTACTTAATTTACATAGCACATAACTGACACTTAAATGCACATATTCCAGGTGAAGTCCAGCGAGTCTTCCATAACCCTCCTTAATACTTCATAGAACAAGATTCAATTTTTGTGCTGCAGGTGGGACTCAAGTGTTTAAGTGGAAAGGATGTAAACTTTACAACATATGCACAAGTGGGTTTTAATAAAAGAAAAGAAAAGCAAAACTGTTGCCTCTCATCTTTCTTAAAAACTGCCTTCCCTCTATATCAGTTTTTCTTTTCTTGGAAATTGCAGCAGATTTAGAAAGCTACCAGCAGTAATGTGACCAAAATCAACATTCAATGAAAAAGTTACGTCAGCACATAAAGTCAAATGGGAGCAGCAGTACTTCTGATTACGCTTGCACTAACTTGTGTGACAATCATGTGATATTAAAACCACATAAAATAAAATCCAGTGGGATCGCACTGGTGATGTATCACACAGAGCAAATAAGGAGTTGGTCAAAAATGAATAGTAATCACACTTAACATTAAAGGAAATGTAAAAGTATTTTCTATCCACCTACTGTAATCAAGACAGGTAGGCCAAGGAAGGGTGGCCATCCCTAAAATGTGTGCCTGTGGACAGAGAGTGAAGTCGTAGAGGTAGCATGTGTTAGCTCAAGCAACCATCTAGTTCATGAGACTGGCCAATCTTGAGCATTATGCTAAAATGCAACAGTTCTTTAGGGCAGTGTTGCATATCATTGTCTTTTTTTTTTGGATCATTATGGGTAGCCAGTTTCCATTCTAACAATTGTTTAGTAGCTGCAGTGGACTGTACTGCACAGATAACAACAAGTGAATACTCAAGACGGAATTTAACTCCAGGTGTAAATGTAAATCGTACAATCTATTTATAAAAACAAAAACCATGAAAAAAAAAAAAAAAAAAAAAAAAGCCATAAGCTTATTATTATCAAGATTAAAATACTCAATAATCACCATTAAGGTATTATCCTTCAGCTCTAATAGGAAAATATGCAGATAGTAATTAAAACTAAATTATATTTAAATTGTTGTTTCAACTTGTAAACTTATTTAGTCACGTTCTGTTAACATGTAATAATTTACTTTTGTAAGTGGTATTTGAATACAGTTATAAAGATTGACAACTGTAGAGTGTAAAATAAAAACAGAGCTCTAACAACAACAACAAACAATAGTATGCAAGACAACAGAAATGAAAGTCATGTCAATAAACATAGCCGGTAAAGACTATACATCAAGCACCAAAAACAGACAGTGCTGGAGTAATGGTGCTTTGTTTACATGTTTGTTTATTTCACAAAAAAGGACAGCCTTAAAATACTGAATTACATCCAGATCATTTCAAATAAAAATATGAAGAATAATATTTTACTTACCTGATTAGTTTGTTTAAAATATTATGCAGGATGTTTAAAGAACTTGATGGCCTGTATTTACAGAAAAAAATAAATGTTACTAAAGCATTCAAATATAGTTTTAAATAAGAAAAAAAGACTGGAAGTTAGATGTGCATTAAAAACACAGTTAATACTTATTTTCTAAACTAAAAAGGTATGTGATATGTAAATAGTATCCCAGAATGCTTGCAGTCAAGAATAATAATGTGGTTCAGACCCAACTGTCTACTGATGTACGAGTATAAAAGAATATTTTACCAGCTGCTATTTGATTTGTGTCTGGACATGTATTAAGTAACAGCTCAGCTCATTAATGTTTGCAAAATAACAGTGGATCTGAGTGATGAAGGCACAGGTGATCCCTGGATATAGTAACTGTACAGAAATATCTTTTTCAAAGTGACTATAAATTTTGCCAGTCAACTAACAAACAATAAAAATATGGTTAGGTGACATGTTCTTGAAAATTTCACATGCATATACGGTAAATGATTCAAACTTTCGGTAAACAATTACTGTAAAAGCTATTTGTTAGTTATTTAGATTAAGCTGAGATAAGTGTTTTCTTGGTTTCAGTATGTTAAATGTTTGCCTATATATTAGTGCATAGTATATGGGAGGTTCTATTATAACCTCCACAAGCTGAACTGAAATGGAATATTCGAATTATTTCTTGTCTCTCTGACTGCAGATTAGTCTCAGTTAGTGATCTGCCTTGCAGTGTGTAAGGCATGGAGGGCACACAGTATCAAACCATGCCGTGATGTATATAATGTAACATGCTCTATTGAACACTGCAGCAGTACAGAATGTACAGAATGTATTAAGCATAAAGTATAGAAAACAACCGAAGTTTAAAAAGAAACATTTCAAAGAAGAAACATTTCCTTTTTTTCTGTATGAGTAGCAACTTTTTTCTATTTTTGCGTGAACTGTTTTGCTTTGAATTTTCACTAAACCCTTTAAAAACAAACTTTATTGGACTGAGAAAGTTCTTTTCTACGTGTTTGACTCATGCCGAGCCTGCCTTACCAACTCAGTAGCAGCTCAATTCCAGATCCTGGAAAAAGCAAAGCTACAATTACAACACCTCTACCATGATGCAACAATGAATGTAACTAATAGGACTGGACACATCTACTGTCTTCAAAGATTAATACTAATAATGATTGGTATGCACTACAATTACTAGCATTGTTACAGAATGCATGGTATATCCTTCAAAGGATGTGTTGTCAGAAAAATGTCTTTAACAAATGTGGCATTGACTATTAGTATTCCGTGGTAAGTCATTCAACAGACTATTAATGAAGTTAAGGTGCTTGAAAGGGGTATTTTCAGCAAACTACCATGCCAGAACTGTCTCAATGTCATATAGTTAGTGCAATTTCAAAATCAACTGAACTAGCAAAAAAATGGAAGCTCAACATGCAAAGTGACTTCAAACTAAGAGAGTGTGTGACATGTATCGTCTATGATAATACTTTATTTGTTGTTTTAAAGATGTTCAAGCTGAAATAGCAAAAAAACAATAAAAAAACATGCCACAGAGTCCATGCAATCATTGTCTCATGTAACCTAACAGGATAGACTACTGTGCGTGCATTCACGGTTAGCACACCATAAGTGAAGCTAGAGTAGCTGCCTAAATCTGAGTGGGCAAACAGCACCAAAGGATCTAACAATCTACATTGTTAGATTAAATTGCCAAACCTGGCTCACCATCACTCGCATGGAGGTGGTTTGGCTTTGTAAATACTTATATTGCTTAAAAGACAGCAATCTACAAACTAAAAATCGTTTGCCACTAAAGACAGCTCAACAACTCACTTGTTTCACCATCTGTGAAGTGAAATTGATCTAGTGGAGAGTCCCAAATTACTAATTCGTTCAAACTGATTCTTTTATTTCTAAAAGAAGCGTATGCCTATTGGGCACGTTTTATTTCGCAAGCCATCTTGGTTGGGGGTCCTCAATTCCAAAGCACAATTTTATTATTTTAATTATTATTTAAAGCACTTGTACAGATCCCTGCCTCCTTGCCTTGTGATGTCACATCAGAGGAAGCAAAAAAGAAAAAAAAAAATGTATAGGTTTGTGCTTTTTTGTATCTTTGTGCAAAATATGACAGAACTTGTTTACAAATGCTATAGTGTTTTTTTTCCCTGTGCAGTATTTGACAGAGTAATTTGGACTTTTACACTATAGTAGAGTATGTTAGATTTTTGTTACTGCTTGTATACTGCACAATTCACCTTACAGCTGAGCAGTTTATGTGAATCCAGATTATAATATTCAAATGCTGTAGTTCAAGTATTTCATTTCTTTTGGATTTATATGTTGTTTATATTAAGGGTGTCTGTTTAAAATGCTCTCATTACAATAGTTTTGATGGTCGTAGTGCAATTTTTTGTGTAAACCTTGTAGCCCACTTTGAAATGGTTTACTCATACTTGAACTGTTTGATCTCAGTAATACTTTGAATGGTGATTGTAATGTTTTTGTGTTATTTTACTTCAGCTTAATTGTTGTTTCCATTAGTAAGCTACCTATTATCAAGACCAAGGTAGATTAAGAAGCCTTTTAGAAACATGTTTTTAAAGAATTCAAAATAGAGTCAAAGTCCCAGAAAATAGAGAAATCATTTTTTTGCCAATATCACACACCCCTACTTCAAACTAATTTCCTGTTTTATGCAAATGATACAATGCAATGACTGAGCACTTTTGCTTAAAAAATGTGAACTGAATACTATATTAATAGAACTTACTTAAAGTTTTCACATTTTTCAGCAAGTCTATCTGTTGCTTCTTCCATCATAAACAAATGAGATGTGAAAACATCAATATGACCTAAAAGTAAATAAAACTTACAGTTAAAACTACATAGTGTGGCATGAGAACTACTGTACATATTTAAAAAACCTTTAACTTACAATAATGGTAAGATCATTATTACCAAGTTTGGTCTACACTAAACAATTTTCAAATTGTCATCAAAAGAAAAACATTAAATTAGAAAAATTGTAAAATAAATAACCAAATTTATAAAGTGTTTATACTACTAGTATTTACTTCTTGGTGTCAGTTAAAAAAAACAGACCTTAAGAATGTCCCTCAAATATGTTAAGTTCTTCAACTACAAATATGAAAAATAACAATGGAAAAAATTAGAAAAAAAAAAAAAAGTTTTTAATTTTTTTAATTTGTATAAATTGGGGTGCACACAATACATCTTGTGGATCATACTCCGCTTTCTACTGAAAACTTCAGTGCCCACAAACAGCAAAGAAGCAGTCTCATTCCTGTCATAACTCATAAAAGTTTCCAGTACACACTTGTGGTAAAGTGCAGGATAAAACTGTGGATACAGTAGACATGTCTATGGTAACAGTGAAAATTAGACATGATTACACTACATAGAATTTGAATCAATGCTTCTGAACCATAGGAGCCATGTTTACACTATAATTAAACCTCATCCAGTCTAATGGCTTTGCATGAGTACTTTTGCTTATCTATAGGTATACATTTGCTATTCAAAAAACCCCCCAAAGTTCTCAAATTTGTTACATGATTCTGAAAGGGAAGAAATCTTGATCACTTCAAAGAGTACATAAATAAATAATAACATATAAAAAAATTCTACACTATATCTGAATTAGTCTCGGTGAACACTGAAATGTATATGCAATAGGCTCACCCTGTGCTGCTGCTTACAAATTCGATCCCCTCCAAATCTGTACTCCCGTCTACCTTTAACGTCACGTACCCATTTATTACACACAACAAATAAGAACTTAAAAGGAGGCAGATACACCTGTACAGCAAAGATTTAGGACTACTTTGTGATATGTAAGCTAATTTATATGAAAAAACGACTATTTTTAAATCTATAATGCTTTCAATTATAAGCTCGGCACACGAAAGCCTATATTACATGTAATAAAAACAAACAAAAACCTATGATTAGGCAATATTTCTGTACTATTTTATTACTATAAAACAGATTCTGGACTTCACTTATTACTGTTTAAAATTGAGTGTACATTTTGTGGCCAGTATATTTGACATTGAGTATATATTTTTTTATTTTATATATATATATATATATATATATATATATATATATATATATATATATATATATATATATATATATATTTCTTATCTACCGATACTAATTAGCATCTTAAAGCATGTTAAATACTAGTCCATATTTTTATCTGGTTTGGTGAACCAACCACAAAGGCCCAGCATAAGCACTCTGCAAGTTGCATCAGGTCTTCTTGCAATTTAAAATTAGAATGTTTTTATACTGGGTAAACTTAACAACAAACCATCACATTACTTATTGGAGGGAAACAGGGTAGCATTAGAGGAGTTTGCAGTGCATGTCAAGGCATAAATTGGTGCAGTGTTTACACTTCAGTTTTGGACGGATCAAACAACCCTGATCCATATTACCTAATTAGAAAGAGCATTTCTGCCCCAAAAGCAATGACCCATTTATATTTATTTTAAAATTCCAATCCATTTCTTGAAAATGCAAAATATTATAAAAATGTTTGGATAATACTGCACATGATTTACTATGACTCTGATGAGGCAAAAATTAACTGCAATTGAGTACAGAATTATTCCAGCCTTGTACTTTGACATGATGGATGCTTAAATTACTTTAGAAAATATTTAATTTTTACGCAGATAACAAAGGTGTACAATGAAGAGGAAAAATTTTTCATGACATATCTATTGTTTTCAGTGTAAAAATGCATGCTTCATAAAAAGTAAAAGCTTGTTAAAACTCATTCTAAGCTTTATGCCTGTTCATACATTACACAGAAACACACCCAAGATAAATACAGAAAAGCCAGAGCCTGGATTTAGTCAGTGATTACACAACAGTCAGAAGTCTGAGATATGGCTGGCTCTCTTTGGAGTATCTTAAAAGCATTTCAGAGTTGTGAATGAAGTTACACAATAAGTGGTTGCAACAGAGCAGAAGTCAAAAAAGTGCTCAGAAAAGACATCTTAGAAAATGACTAAACAAGAAAGTGCTTTAAATGTAACTTTTGTGTTTAAGATAAGACTTGAAATTACTCCTAAACCAGGTATCTATTAATTAGCCATTGATGGGTGAAACAGAAAACCTACTAAACTGGTAAACTGACAAACAAATAATTGTAAAAAATGGAATAAGTTATAAGTCAACTGAACCTGTATTGTGAATTTAAAAGAAATCAGAAGTAGTTAATAAGAGTAAAGATTGTGGCGTTTTATTTTAGCACACAGTAAGCAATCAACTTGCTAAATTATATTTATTAAAATATCCTACAATTTTGCAACACAGTTCATATTTTTAAGTAGCACTATTACAGGTTCATATTTGTGAAAGGTTTTTCCTTTATTTCTTCAATGAGGTATATTATTATACATATTCTACTATATACGTTAATAATCACTTTTGACATTTAACTTAATTTCTGCAAATTTTCATAGATTCCTTCCCTTTCTACTTCTTCAAAATAATTCTTAAGTTATTTTATTGATGTTTTCAATTTTGATATCATCACTTATATCTATTTAAAATCAGCAATCCAAGCACATGTATTCCCATGTCCTATGTATTCATTCACCTTAACAGTATCTTTCCTATTGAATTCATCACAACTTTCTATTTTTGCAAATAAATTGTACATTCCATCTCAGTACTCAAAGCGCTATCCACACAGGGAGGAACTGGGAAGCGAACCCACAATCTTCCATGGTTGTAGGCCACACTTATTGCATATTTTACATCATAATTTTCATTGGGTAAATGATTTATTAACAGGTGGCATGACGTCATAGAGGTTAGCACCTCTGCCACACAGATCCAGTACGTCAGGTTTGAATCCATTACCAGTCGTTGTCTGGATGGAGTTTGCATATTTACCCCATGTCTATGTACACCTGCCTCTGCAGACTTGGGCTTTCCTTCTACATCCTAAAAATATGCATAACAGGATGATTGTGGATTACAAATTGGACCAATGCTCGTGTCTTGCAATGGACTGGTACACATACACACACACACAAAGTTGGTCCCGCACCTCATATCTGATGCTGCCAGGATAGGCTCTGGCATACTGCATACCAAATCGGGATTAAGCAGTTTTTTTTTGTTTTTTATTAAATTGAAATGACCAAAAACAAAAAATTGTCTCTGTAAAAATATACATAGAACGAACAACAATAAGATTAATGTACAATAGCATGAAGTATAGTTTTTTCCTTGTGTGTTCCACATTGCCCCTTGCAGCCAAAGACCTGCATATGAAGTTAAGTGTAAACTTTAACTTGTTTCAATGTGAGTTTAATAGACTAGTGCTGGCTTCCACCTTGCCCCCAAAGCTTCTGGTAAAATCATCTAGTATTTAAGACGATGAACTGGATACAGAGGTTACAAGACAGGCAGGCAGATAGACCCTTCTCAGTATGTAGGCTCAAAGCATAACTTTATAAAAATAACATTTACAGTAAAACACATACACTAATCACAACAGACATTAAACTACACGAGTATTTATGCAACTTGACATTAACATATCTATGAATCACTAACAGTCTTTCAGATTTTTATATTCTCAGTTCCAATTCCGAGATTTGCTGGCTTCTGGGTGATGATGGCATGTCGCCCTCAGTTTCCTCTGGTGATTAAGATTTAATCCTATAGTCTAAAGGTAAACAGGTTGATATGCAACACTAAACTAAACAAGAATGTCTATGTATACAAGTATGTCACTGCATTTAGGAAGATCAGGCTTCCCCTTTTTATTGCGCATTTTGATACTTTTCTACCTAAAGATAATTCAAAATCTCATTTAGTTCACAATTCAAAAGAATCATGTCACTCATCACAGAAAGAACTTCAGAAAAGTCATTATGTAAAAAAAGAACTGTAAAAGCCCACCAACTTGCTACAGTGTTAGCTTACTAGTTATTCTTACTATTACACAAAGGTTATTAATTTTTAAGTGACAAAATCTTTACATAGTTCAGGAAAACATTTTAAAGGCAACTAAAATTTCTAATTTAAGGTCAGACTCAGATTTCAGTATATTGACACATTGGGGTCTCTGGCTAAATGAAGGAACTTCAATAATGTGCCATGCCCTGTGATTTGTAGTAGTTTTAAAGTGATCCATAATTTGTTTTCAGCACTAACTCAGCTTCAATATTACAGAAACAACACTAATGTCAGAATCATGTGCAGATTGTATTTGTTCAAAATCACATACACTGAAAAAAATGCTGGGAAAAGGAAAAATTGATTAATGAATGCATTTAATTGGATTGATATTTTTGCTTGGGTTTCTGTAGATTATAGATGGAAAAATACAGCATGTGTGTGGTGTTCCTGCTTTCTCAATTATTAGATCACTTGGTACACATGAAGATATATACTTTTATGAAATGGTGTGGCTAATTGGCCAAGGACCAATTTTTTTTGGCATTCCACTGAGTAATATGGTATAAGCCAGTACTGATTTTAGTGGAGTAAAATGGAATTACGTGGTTTCTTTAATCATTTGTGATGATTTATGCATCTGTCACTAACACTACACGCAACTAAAGGACACAAAGAAGAGAAAAGAATTTGGGCTTACTAACATCCAGCAAAACAAACTGACACAATTAATTATTTAGCAAAATAAAAAAGATACAAATAGATGCCACATTCGCTTCAGCTAGGCACATCAATTGACCCAGCATCTTGGAGCGGTCAACTTCTCATTTTAAAGCTGTACAGGGTACATCAATTTTACCCTCAACTTTGACAGAATGTCTCAAACCTAGACAGACTGTAAAGGCAAGGTAAGGAGAAACATGTATACAAGTTACAAAAGGATCACATTTCACATCTGAGAGCTCTTTTAATGTGGGTTTTAATGTTATTACTAGTTTGCATTTTCTATTACCAGTATTACCTAGTTAGGTGTGTTAGACAGTACAGCAGAAAAGGTTTAACATCCTAAAAAAGCACCACAATAGTCATTTCTGCTACATACAAACAAATGAACTAGCATTTCTATACAATGCATATTTAACAAAATACTTATTTTAATATTTCTTATTTAGAAACAGTAGCACTTAGATAATGTGTAAAGGTGAAAACTAGAGGTGTAATCAGTGTCAAAAATAACACAGTGGAAAAAAATAGTGGAAGAACTTGGAGGGAGTATATACAAATGTAATATCACCACAAATTAAGAAAATGTCTTGTAAGGAGCAGACTGCTGTTTGCTGTAAAAATAAGCAGCTATTCAAAACTACAGAAAACTTTTATAAAATTATACCATGCTAACTATAAGAGTAGTAGTCATGTGCAGTCTATACTTTTCTTAACGTCACTAAGCTCATAATGACGCAAATTAGTGGTTTGGGTTATTATGATCTATAACTTCGGTAAAGGGTGCCCTAGCAACAGAACTTGGTATT
This sequence comes from Erpetoichthys calabaricus, assembly GCF_900747795.2. NCBI lineage: Eukaryota > Metazoa > Chordata > Cladistia > Polypteriformes > Polypteridae > Erpetoichthys > Erpetoichthys calabaricus. The sequence continues at coordinate 34,670,716 of NC_041410.2, forward strand.
AGGGAAATTCCATACTTATTACAAGAAAAAAAAAAAAAAAAAATACATTCATGCTTATTGCATGTTCTTTAAATTTAGATTTCACTGTATGCTTCCGATACCCAAACTTTTTCCATCCATGCTGGCACATACCATATGATGCTCTACCAGATGACATGCAGCAGCTCTAAGATACCTTTTTATTAATATCTTCTGAGTTTATAATGTTAATAAAACGCTAGATCATAAAAGGTGTAATATGATATGAACAACCAGAGAGGAATTTGGATTAAATAGCATCTTTTAATAAAACAAATCTTTCCTCTACAGGGACATGGGAAGCAATAGGCAGAAAGCTATAACCAGCAGTGGGCAGGTCAACAGGACAGACCACACTAATTTATAGTCGTGTGAATAAATACACATTTTCCAATACTGGATAAATTCATAATTGAAAAATAATCTAAAGTGCTTATTTTTACAACAACAGAGTAAACTGGACTTCACTGAAAGGTAAGGAGAAAAACCAAGAAAAAACATTAAATAATGCACAAAAACCTTTTTTCAGTAAAATTAATTACATTTATTTTAAAACAGCAGTAGAATCACTATGTTCTAGGAGCCACTACTTTTTAAATGAACACTTTCAAATTAAGCATAATACCACAAGATGGGACTGGTAGCTTTGAAAAAAATTTTTTGCTACAGTGCATCCAGAAAGTATTCACAGCGCATCACTTTTCCCACATTTTGTTATGTTACAGCCTTATTCCAAAATGGATTAAATTCATTTTTTTCCTCAGAATTCTACACACAACACCCCATAATGACAACGTGAAAAAAGTTTACTTGAGGTTTTTGCCAATTTTTTGAAAATAAAAAAAACTGAGAAATCACATGTACATAAGTATTCACAGCCTTTGCTCAATACTTTGTCGATGCACCTTTGGCAGCAATTACAGCCTCAAGTCTTTTTGAATATGATGCCACAAGCTTGGCACACCTATCCTTGGCCAGTTTCGCCCATTCCTCTTTGCAGCACCTCTCAAGCTCCATCAGGTTGGATGGGAAGCATCAGTGCACAGCCATTTTAAGATCTCTCCAGAGATATTCAATTGGATTCAAGTCTGGGCTCAGGATGGGCCACTCAAGGGCATTCACAGAGTTGTCCTGAAGCCACTTCCTTTGATATCTTGGCTGTGTGCTTAGGGTTGTTGTCCTGCTGAAAGATGAACCGTCGCCCCAGTCTGAGGTCAAGAGCGCTCTGGAGCCGGTTTTCATCCAGGATGTCTCTGTACATTGTTGCAGTCATCTTTCCCTTTATCCTGACTAGTCTCCCAGTTCCTGCCGCTGAAAAACATCCCCACAGCATGATGCTGCCACCACCATGCTTCACTGTAGGGATGGTATTGGCCTGGTGATGAGCAGTGCCTGGTTTCCTCCAAACGTGACACCTGGCATTCACACACCAAAGAGTTCAATCTTTGTATCATCAGACCAGAGAATTTTCTTTCTCATGGTCTGAGAGTCCTTCAGGTGCCTTTTGGCAAACTCCAGGTGGGCTGCCATGTGCCTTTTACTAAGGAGAGACTTCCATCTGGCCACTCTACCATACAGGCCTGATTGGTGGATTGCTGCAGAGATGGCTGTCCTTCTGGAAGGTTCTCCTCTCTCCAAAGAGGATCTCTGGAGCTCTGACAGAGTGACCATCGGGTTCTTGGTCACCTCCCTGACTAAGGCGCTTCTCTCCCGATCGCTCAGTTTAGATGGCCGGCCAGCTCTAGGAAGAGTCCTGGTGGTTTCGAACTTCTTCTTCTTACGGATGATGGAGGCCACTGTACTCATTGGGACCTTCAAAGCAGCAGAAATTTTTCTGTAACCTTCCCCATATTTGTGCCTCGAGACAATCCTGTCTCGGAGGTCTACAGACAATTCCTTTGACTTCATGTCAGAGCACAAACCAAGCATGAACTGTCAACTGTGGGACCTTATATAGACAGTGTGTGCCTTTCCAAATCATGTCCAACCAACTGAATTTACCACAGGTGGACTCCAATTAAGCTGCAGAAACATCTCAAGGATGATCAGGGGAAACAGGATGCACCTGAGCTCAATTTGAGCTTCATGGCAAAGGCTGTGAATACTTATGAAAATGTGCTTTCTCAATTTTTTTATTTTTAATAAATTTGCAAAAATCTCAAGTAAACTTTTTTCACCTTGTCATTATGGGGTGTTGTGTGTAGAATTCTGAGGAAAAAAATGAATTTAATCCATTTTAGAATAAGGCTGTAATATAACAAAATGTGGAAAAAGTGATGCGCTGTGAATACTTTCCGGATGCACTGTATATTTAAGAAACTCCTCTCTATTGTCACTGAATAACAATTAAAATCAGCGACCTCAAGATATGAGACAATAAAAATACTTCAGATTCCAAAGGTGTTTTTAAATAAGAAATAAAGTAGCAGGAAATTAACACAGAACACAAACCTGAAAATAGACCTACCTACATACAGCTTAGTTTTTGAATGTAAAAGCTTTTCCATCCATAAACGGCAGGCTTCATCTTTAGTGACAACTTCTACACCATAACAGGCCTGATATTCAACCTTAGGTAGGATGTAAACTGGTAAAAACTAAAAGGAAATGAAGTACACAGTAATGGAGAAAATTAATAGAGCAGGGTAATGTAAAATAAAATTAATCCTGGAATGCTTGCTTAAAACATCTGAAATTTTCATATGGCATACAAGCTGTGTTTTGTAAATCAAGGTGCCTCGGTAATAGTGTCATTGTTGAATCGGATGTCTCAGAAGTACTAAGCAACTATGTACTTTTCAGTATACCATATTTGTATTTTTACCAGGGGTAACATTGCTAGTTCACTTGAACTGCTTACTGTTGAACATTCTATGAACATTCTATGTCCCTGGTTGTGTTGGTCTGAAAGAGATTGCAGTAGAACTTCATAATAAAGGGCATCACCGATCAATTGAGCCTAGATAATTTGTAGTGTGTTTTGTTTATTTCCTCTGTTTTTTTAACTTCAAAAAGTGCTTAACACTGATCATTGATTGGTATTGTGCACTTAAGGACAATAAAGCAGATGGACAAGAGTATTGGCTTTTTCAAAAACACAAACCCATGCAGCTATGCAGATTTATTGTAACATATAGTATACAAAGTAAATGAAGTGTATGCTTGGCCAAGTGCATCACGCCACCATTGACCAGCTGCCTGAATCTCGCTTTGTAGATTATAGATTACTAGGCGTCTCCAGAGGACCACAGGACAAACTTTAAAAATCAATAAGCAAACAGGTATCTCTAGCTAAGCGGCGGCAAAGTACAGTAATCCCTCGCTATATCACGCTTCGACTTTCGCGGCTTCACTCTATTGCGGATTTTATATGTAAGCATATCTAAATATATAACGCGGATTTTTCGCTGCTTCGTGGGATTCTGCGGACAATGGGTCTTTTTACTTCTGACACATGCTTCCTCAGTTGGTTTGCCCAGTTGATTTCATACAAGGGACGCTATTGGCATATGGCTGAGAAGCTACCCAATCAGAGCACGCAGTTAAGTTCCTGTGTGCTGATTGGCTCAGCAACGGAGCACAGAATTCAATTCCGCTGCCTTAACCAGGAAGTCTTGTCTCGCTCATTCAGCATCAACGTGCTCCTGCTACTGCTTCAGGGGTCGTGCCCAAGCGCCAACGGAAGATGCTAACGATTTCCGAAAAGGTAAAAGTTTTGGATATGTTGAAGGAAGGGAACAGCTACACCGCTGCAGGACGCCATTACTCATTAATCAATGAGTCCACGATTCTTTTTTATTTAAAAAGGAGGAAAAGAATATAAGATCTATGGCCGCAGTGTCCTTTAACCAGGGTGCAAAACGAGTTGTAAGTGGATGTAATAAGGCGGTAGTCCAAATGGAATCTGCTTTAGGGATCTGGATTGAAGACTGCCAGAAGAAGAACAACTGCAGTGCTACACAGTCACCTGAAGAGGCTCCTTTAGAAGAACTGTAACGCTCTCCTTTGTTGTGCAGTAAAATTAAACTCATCGTTATCGGACAAGTCACCGTGTCATTGTTGGTTAGTAACATAATTAATTTTCTACGTACAGTACTTATTACATGTACATAGTTTAGTATCACTGTACACACATTTTACTGTATACAATTTTTCTTGCATTGTACATATTTATTGCTGGTGGCCTGCCTGTCGTAATGGCTGTAACATATGTGATATCGGAGACGCGTGATATCTTTAAAATAATATTTAGGTTTTACTGTATATTATCAGTGTGTTTACATACATAAATTTCAATGAATCTTACCTAATATCTAAGAGAATACAAAGGGTTTATGCTGTATAATTGTGCGGGAAATGTTTATAAGAGTGTGGGTGAGTTCATAAGGGCTTAAAATATATAAAAATAACCATATGAACATACGGTTTTTACTTCGCGGATTTTCACCTTTCGCGGGGGGTTCTGGAATGCAACCCCCGCGATCAAGGAGGGATTACTGTACACTCCAAAACACAGAGGTAGAGCGACTAAAACGGAGGCTGGCACATGAGTGAGGAGGGACCTGCCCGGCTTCCTACTTCTGACGCCATGCTTCCCCCTCAGCCCACAGCCTCTGTCTAGGATCAGAGTGAATATATCGTTCCTGCAAGCGAACTATGATACTTAGTGTGGTGAGAGAAGTCGTAAAATCAATCGGAATGTTCAAGCAAATTATAGAAAAAGACACGATTTAAATCTATTAAGTAGTTCTCTCATGAAAAGCGGACAGACATACAGACAGACGTTGGATTTTATATATATATATATATATGTAGCGACGTCAAATATAGTAAGAAATAAGAAAGTTAAGCTTTCAGAAAACGCGTGCCGCCTGCAAAACATAAGCACAACTTCAATTCCCTATAATGTACTATATTCTGTGGCTTAAGATACAGTCAATGGAAATTTTTTTCATTTTAATGAAAATAAAGTTATTTTTCACATAATAACACAAATTATAAAAGGTAGTGAATATTGTTAACAGTAAATGTGGATGACACTTTGGAATGCACTTTGTGGCAAAATGAAATGAATAAAACAGCAATAATGAAATAATCACATGTAAAAGAACATTTGAGTCAACAAATTCTGAAAAAAATGTATAAAGGAAAGTCATCCAATTATTATAAAATACAATGCCATCATTTTATTATTACTACAGATTTTATTTCAAAATGACCTTATATTTATAGACGATATTTACTTCACAATGCAATTTTTCAGAACAGCACATTTCTGAATGTCTCTTTTAATAGCAGTGTTATTTATTTCAGAATGACCCTTTTCATGATGCTTTGGTCATCTGTTAATCAAAACCAGTGGGCTAAACCTATTCCTATTGCCTAATCATTTTCAGTCTATTACTTTTCCTTGATTGTAGATGTTAGGCTGCATAATATCTTTAGTTCTACTTTGCTCAAATTCGATCACATGCAAAAGTACAGCATATATAATTATTTCACAATTGGCATTTTATTTTGTTCATTTTGGAATCAATGGTATTGCATATAAAACACAGTTCATGCATTCATTACATTAGCTTAACAAAAAAATACCTGTTTTGCACAAGATTTTCTTGAGACAGATTTGAGCTTCTGCAAATTACTTCGAACCATTAAAAGTATATTTTCAAGGCTGTAAAGCTTATAGATGATGTTTCCCTTTACCGGTGGTGTATACTCTGAGACAACCTCTTCATCCAGAAGAAGGTCATCAGGAAGTAAATCTGCAAAATTAAGAAAATAAAATGAGTCACAGTATCTGCCAGAAAAAGCAGCATTTTGGACCCTGAAGTAATAGAGTTCCACATAAGAAAAGAAAAACTTTGACATACAGTAATCCCTCGCTATATCGCGCTTCGCCTTTCGCGGCTTCACTCCATCGCGGATTTTATATGTAAGCATATTTAAATATATATCGCGGATTTTTCGCTGCTTCGCGGGTTTCTGCGGACAATGGGTCTTTTAATTTCTGGTACATGCTTCCTCAGTTGGTTTGCCCAGTTGATTTCATACAAGGGACGCTATTGGCAGATGGCTGAGAAGCTACCCAACTTACTTTCTCTCTCTCTCTCTTGCGTTGACTTTCTCTGATCCTGAGGTAGGGGGTGTGAGCAGGGGGGCTGTTCGCACACCTAGACGATACGGACGCTCGTCTAAAAATGCTGAAAGATTATCTTCAAGTTGCTATCTTTTGTGCAGCTGCTTTCTGAAACGACATGCTGCACTGTGCTTCGCATACTTAAAAGCTTGAAGGGCACGTATTGATTTGTGCTTGAAAAACAAACTCTGTCTCTCTCTCTCTTTATCTGCTCCTGACGGAGGGGGTGTGAGCTGCCGCCTTCAACAGCTTTGTGCCGCGGTGCTTCGCATACTTAAAAGCCAAACAGATAGAAATGCAAACAAATAAATAGGGCTATCTCTGTGACAGTCACTGCTCCTGACACGCACTCCTTTGAAGAGGTAGATAGGTTTGCATTCTTTTAATTGTGAGACGGAACTGTCATCTCTGTCTTGTCATGGAGCACAGTTTAAACTTTTGAAAAAGAGACAAATGTTTGTTTGCAGTGTTTGAATAACGTTCCTGTCTCTCTACAACCTTCTGTGTTTCTGCGCAAATCTGTGACCCAAGCATGACAATATAAAAATAACCATATAAACATATGGTTTCTACTTCGCGGATTTTCTTATTTCGCGGGTGGCTCTGGAACGCAACCTCCGCGATGGAGGAGGGATTACTGTATATATTCTTGTTGTAACATTTACTTTCAAGTAGCACCTGTGATCCATTCCACAAATTTCTTTCATCATTTTAAACACTTAAATCAAGCCACTCCATTTGCTTAGAATTAAAATGTTCAATTCCTTCAATGTCTCTTCATAGCTCATACCTCTTAGACCCATAATCAGTCTAGTTGTTCTTCTATGGACTTTCTCTAGCACTGCAATGTATTTTTTTGTAAAATGGAGACCAAAACTGTACACAGTACTCCAGGTGAGGCCACACTACTATGCTATATAACTTAAGCATAACCTCCTTTGAGTTGTACTTCATACATCATCCATCCATCCATTTTCCAACTCGCTGAATCCGAACACAGGGTCACGGGGGTCTGCTGGAGCCAATCCCAGCCAACACAGGGCACAAGGCAGGAACCAATCCTTCTTTGTTACTTATTATTATTGCCTAATCTTTTTTTAATATTCCTCTTTTTTCTTTCTTCATCTTGTAAAGCACTTTGAGTGACATAATTTGTATGAAAAACGTGCTATATAATAAATGTAATGAATTATTATTATTATTTTTATATAAATAAATGTTCTTATTGTCATTGTTGATGAGTCCAATGTGACTCCTAGATCCTTCTTATAACATGTACAGTTAGGTCCATAAATATTTGGACAGAGACAACTTTTTTCTAATTTTGGTTCTGTACATTACCACAATTAATTTTAAATGAAACAACTCAGATGCAGTTCAAGTGCAGAGTTTCAGCTTAGGCAACTAAAGCATTTTTTGAACACAATACCTTCATTTCAGGGGCTCAAAAGTAATTGGACAATTGACTCAAAGGCTATTTCATGGGCAGGTGTGGGCAAGTCCGTCGTTATGTCATTATCAATTAAGCAGATAAAAGGCCTGGAGTTGATTTGAGGTGTGGTGCTTGCATGTGGAAGATTTTGCTGTGAACAGACAACATGCGGTCAAAGGAGCTCTCCATGCTGGTGAAACAAGCCATCCTTAAGCGGCGAAAACGGAAAAAACCCATCCGAGAAATTGCTACAATATTACGAGTGGCAAAATCTACAGTTTGGTACATCCTGAGAAAGAAAGCAAGCACTGGTGAACTCAGCAACGCAAAAAGACCTGGACGTCCACGGAAGACAACAGTGGTGGATGATCACAGAATCATTTCCATGGTGAAGAGAAACCCCTTCACAACAGCCAACCAAGTGAACAACACTCTCCATGGGGGTAGGCATATCGATATCCAAGTCTACCATAAAGAGAAGAATGCATGAAAGTAAATAGAGGGTGCACTGCAAGGTGCAAGCCACTCATAAGCCTCAAGAATAGAAAGGCTAGATTAGATTTTGCTAAAGAACATCTAAAAAAGCCAGCACAGTTCTGGAAAAACATTCTTTGGGCAGATGAAACCAAGATCAACCTATTCCAGAATGATGGCAAGAAAAAAGTATGGATAAGGCGTGGAACAGCTCATTATCCAAAGCATACCACATCATCTGTAAAACGCGGTGGAGGCAGTGTGATGGCTTGGGCGTGCAAATGACTGTGCAAATGGAGCAGAGGCTCATCGAATTTTGGAGCCAGCCAAAAACCTCTTAGTGCATAAGGGGTTAAATTATAAAATGGACTACATAGGTTAAAAAAGAAAAACATTGCACAGGGTGTACTTACTTTTTCACATGACTGTATATGTGCAATGTGTATATAAACTACGCCTCCTGGGGGATTTTCACTTCCCGATCTGTACAGTGCATGTCATATTTCAGCCACAGGATAAATAGGTAATTACTCCCCATACTAAATGTTGTTCACTAAAAATTTAATCTCTGAGAATATCAAAAGACATATCACACAAGACTGCCAAACAATAGACAAGGACCTACAACATAAAATTGAATGCATAAAAGCAAAAAACTTACATTTTAGCTGACTAGCATGTTGGAAAACAGAAGGACATATGACTTCTTCAGGTGAACGAACATCTTTAGCTGCAGATTCACCAGACCCCAAAACAGCAGAAACAGAAGCTTTCAGAAGTAAATGCGGACTGCTTTGAACAGCTTGCACTGGTTTTGTCAAAGGCTGTTCTAGAGAAGGTTTACTGACTGGCCTCAACAGTTCACTTTGCATTTTAAGGATATCTCCAAGCTGGTCACACTGCTGTGGCAATTTTCTTGCTTTACTTTTTTTTTCAGCTATATTCGTACTTGCATGTGGTAAAATATCTGGCTTTTGATGAGCCATATAAAATTCAGTTGTTTGCGATTCTGGAGTATTAGGAACAGAATTTAAAACAGGATCGGAATTCTGGTTTTCTTCAGACTGACACACCTTTAGGTCTTCGGAGGTTTTACAACAAGTTTCATCAATTACCAATCGCTCTTCATCAGACTCAACCTCTGAAGAATGTAAATTCTTAAAGGCAGGTTTTTGAACTGAAACTCTACTTTTATCCGAAGAGTTTTCAAATTTATTCACAACACTATCAACCGGGTAATGTTCACAAGCTGAATTATTTTGTAAGTGATTTAAATTTTTTTCATTTGCAATTTTTTCATTAGTGTCAGTATGACAACCAAAAAACGTACTGATCGGAGTTCCTGTTACAAATGTCATTTTTGTCTCTTTCCCATTTTTAATAAATTCAGAAGTACAATGTTCAGTTGATTTTGTTAAGTCTTTTAAAGGTTTTTTTCTATTTTCACTTTCCTGAGTTTTAGAACTTAGAGACAGAGAGTCTGTGCCAAAGGTTTCAATGTCAGTGAAGTCATTTTCAAAATCGATGCCCGTATCTTCCACAGTAGAATTTTCCCTAGGACAGCAGTCCTGAAAGCAACAAAATGTGATTATAAACAGATGTCAAAATGACTACTGTACATAAAATACTGTTGTCAATGTCTAAAACAAAAAAAACTACTTCACGTATTATATGTGACAAATGTTGTGCTTCGATTGAAACAATCCTACTCTGCTCATTACTGAACATCACTTTTGAAAGGATAAACTTCCCATTTTTGCCTCCTCTTAAATCATCATCTCAAAATACAGCAACATCGCATCAATTGGGTGCTTGCTGCCACATACTGCTCAGGAAAATAGATTGACTAGGAACAGCCTAAACAGCAACACGTTACAAGCAAATGACTTTAAAGTGAGAAAGTACAAGCCACAACAGAACAGAAAGAACATGCAAAATACATACACTGCATGATTTGAACAAAGGAGTCTAGAACTGCACAGCATTAAGTGTGAACCATGTTGTGGCCAGGTGTTTGCAAGACAGGTTGGCAAACAGTTGAGAAAACATTTTACTACATGCTTTGAGAACTAGGACTTAGCCCTTCTTTGAAACAGGGCAAAGTTGTCATCAGTAGGCCCTTTTCCACGATGTGCAAGGAGTACTTGTATGTCATCTTTGGTGGGATTGTGGCTCTCCTCAGTACCAGTGATGACAGATATACTCTTCAGCTACATCTTTATCAGCTTAAAGCCTTGTGCTCAAATCACTCCTAATATGATAGGTTTTACTTTTAAGGAATCGTAACAACATTAAATGTAGCAAGTAGTACTAGATTTTGTATAGCTTATTCCTGGCTTGTACTACATAGTTTTGACCAGGGAAATCTCAAAACAGAAGTCCAAACATAAAGAAATTCCTGCTGAGAATTCAATGAATAACAAATGCTCTGCCCATGTTTACATTCTGCATTCAGCTTTCAAGGTTTTCAATTTTGAAATTAGGTTTCTGTTGGAAAACTGTGAACGAGGTTTTCCATTATAAAGACTGTGCTTAACCCACCTTGCGCTTCAGATTTTACGTGAACACATACATTGGAATGGGCACCAAGCAGAAACAGTGGCACCATGAAGAACAGATAGTTCAGGTCTTCCATTATTTGGATGTACTTAGTGATTTATTTAAACTCACTTTCATGGAGTTGTACTGTGTTGCTCCTATGCATAAATACATTATGCACATTAAAAACATACAGCTATACCTTGGGGCATTCCAAAATATATCAGAAGCCTAGCTGTTGCAGGAAACAAATCAATATTATGGAGATGAAATGACTAGGATATCTTCTGGTGCAGAAGAATACATCTAATTTTTAACCTTTGCTCAAATATATTTTGAGTGGTACATGTACCTTTGTGGCACATGTTCTGTTTTTTATTAAAATTGTCAATACTGCATGAAGTGCTTATGACTCTTAAAAAGTTGCCTAAAAGGAGGAGAATATTGTAGCCTTCAAATGAAAATGACATTTAGTAACATAGCCCTTCACAAAAGTGGGATTTTCTGTGCTCACAAAGTGATGAAATCAAAGAGAAAGCACTCTGCGCCTCTATCTATCAATAATGTAAAAGAAAAAACAAAAAACACCATACACCTCAGTTAACAAAGTCATTAAGCAGTTCTTCTTTGTAACAGCAGTTGTTGAAAAGACTAGGTGAACAGGACTCAACACAATACTTTGTATGAGAGGTAAGGTGAGTCTATGTCAAACTGTGTGTTAGCAAAGTTTGGTCAAATAAATACTGCTAATTTTGAAAAGGGTCATTAAAATTGTGACTTTAAAGTCATTGGGTATAAAAAAAAAATAGTAAATAAATAAATAAATAAATAAAAAGACGTATGACAGTTACTTTCCAATGTCTTTAATAAGAAAAAAGTCCAAGTTTGCTTGCTGCAATGGATGTTTAACATCCAAAAAAATATGTATCTCTTTATATTATATATATATATATATTATATACACACACACGCACAACACACACAGTCATATGAAAAAGTTTGGCAACCCCTCTTAATTCTTTGGATTTTTGTTTATCATTGGCTGAGCTTTCAAAGTAGAAACTTCCTTTTAATATATGACATGCCTTATGGAAACAGTAGTATTTCAGCAGTGACATTAAGAATATTGTACTTCTCCCTCTGCATGAATGTCTTTGTAGATTACGAACTGTGTTTTGGGTCATTGCTTTGTTGGAATATACAACCTCTGCGTAACTTCAACTTTGTAGCTGATGCCTGAACATTACCCTGAAGAATTTGTTGATATTGGGTTGAATTTATCAGACCCTCGACTTTAACAAGGGCCCCAGTTCCTGAACCAGCCACACACCCCCACAGCGTGATGGATCCTCCACCAAATTTGAGAGTAGGTAGCAGGTGTTTTTCTTGGAATGCGGTCTTGTTCTTCCGCCATGCAAAGCGCTTTTTGTTATGACCAAATAACTCCAATTTTCTCTCATCGGTCCAAAACACTTTGTTCCGAAATGAATGTGGCTTGTCTAAATGAGCATTTGAATACAACAAGCGACTCTGTTTGTGGCATGAGTGCAGAAAGGGCTTCTTTCTCATCACCCTGCCATACAGATGTTCTTTGTGCAAATTGCTCTGAATTGTAGAACGATGTACAGATACACCATCTGCAGCAAGATGTTCTTGCAGGTCTTTGGAGGTGATCTGTGGGTTGTCTGTAACCATTCTCACAATCCTGCACATATGCTGCTTCTGTATTTTTCTTGGCCTGCCAGACCTGCTGGGTTTAACAGCAACTGTGCCTGTGGCCTTCCATTTCCTGATTGCATTCCTTACAGTTGAAACTGACAGTTTAAACCTATGAGATAGCTTTTTGTAGCCTTCCCCTAAACCATGAGACTGAACATTTTTTTTTTCAGATCTTTTTGAGAGTTGCTTTGAGGATCCCATGCTATCACTCTTCAGAGGAGAGGCAAAGGGAAGCACAACTTGCAATTGACCACCTTAAATACCTTTTCTCATGAATGGACACACCTGTCTATGAAGTTCAAGACTTAACAAGCTAATCCAACCAATTTGGTGATGCAAGTAACCAGTATTGAGCAGTTGCATGCATTCAAATCAGCAAAATTACAAGGGGACCCACATTTTTGCACAGCCAGTTTTTCACATTTCATCACAACTAAATAGTGCTTCACTAAAAATCTTTATTCGGAAAACACCCCAGTACTCAGATATTCCTAGGAAATGAAAGACATACCACTGTTATCTTTTTTGTTGAAAGTAAATTACTATGCAGGCTGAGAGGGGTTCTCAAACTTTTTCATATGACTGTATGTATATATATATATATATATATGGTTGAAATAGTTTACTGTCAAATAAATGCAAAGAGTACACGACACGTGTTTCGCCCTCACTCTGGGCTCATCAGGTGTACACACTCCACTGCACTCCCTCTCGGGAATCGAACCTCGGACGTCAGCGCCAGAGGCGATTGCCCTAACGCTGCGCCACGGCGTGTGGTTCACTATTTCAACCATTCTATGATCTGCTCCTCACAAACTGAGGGCACCGTGGCGGATGTTAGCAGATTGCTTGCCAACCACAAGCGTTACCTGGTAGGTAACCACCCATACAATCAGATTGTGACACAGACTACGAATGCCGTGAATGTAATTACCCCGATCTACATGCTGTCAAATAAATGAACCACACGCCGTGGCGCAGCGTTAGGGGCATCGCCTCTGGCACTGACGTCCGAGGTTCGATTCCCGAGAGGGAGTGCAGTGGAGTGTGTACACCTGATGAGCCCAGAATGAGGGCGAAACACGTGTCGTGTACTCTTTGCATTTATTTGACAGTAAACTATTTCAACCATTCTATGATCTGCTCCTCACAAACTGAGGGCACCGTGGCGGATGTTAGCAGATTGCTGGCCAACCACAAGCGTTACCTGGTAGGTAACCACCCATACAATCAGATTGTGACACAGAGTACGAATGCCGTGAATATTATATATATATATATATATATATATATATACACACACACAAAATTAGGTCCATAAATATTTGGACAGAGACAACTTTTTTCTAATTTTGGTTCTGTACATTACCACAATGAATTTTAAATGAAACAACTCAGATGCAGTTGAAGTGCAGACTTTCAGCTTTAATTCAGTGGGGTGTACAAAACAATTGCATAAAAATGTGAGGCAACTAAAGCATTTTTTAACACAATCCCTTCATTTCAGGGGCTCAAAAGTAATTGGACAATTGACTCAAAGGCTATTTTATGGACAGGTGTGGGCAAGTCCGTCATTATGTCATTATCAATTAAGCAGATAAAAGGCCTGGAAGTGATTTGAGGTGTGGTGCTTGCATGTGGAAGATTTTGCTGTGAACAGACAACATGCGGTCAAAGGAGCTCTCCATGCAGGTGAAAGAAGCCATCCTTAAGCGGCAAAAACAGAAAATACCCATCCGAGAAATTGCTACAATATTACGAGTGGCAAAATCTACAATTTGGTAACATCCTGAGAAAGAAAGCAAGCACTGGTGAACTCAGCAACGCAAAAACATCTGGACGTCCACGGAAGACAACAGTGGTGGATGATCACAGAATCATTTCCATGGTGAAGAGAAACCCCTTCACAACAGCCAACCAAGTGAACAACACTCTCCAGGGGGTAGGCGTATCGATATCCAAGTCTACCATAAAGAGAAGACTGCATGAAAGTAAATACAGAGGGTGCACTGCAAGGTGCAAGCCACTCATAAGCCTCAAGAATAGAAAGGCTAGATTGGACTTTGCTAAAGAACATCTAAAAAAGCCAGCACAGTTCTGGAAAAACCATTCTTTGGACAGATGAAACCAAGATCAACCTCTACCAGAATGATGGCAAGAAAAAAGTATGGAGAAGGCGTGGAACAGCTCATTATACAAAGCATACCACATCATCTGTAAAACACGGTGGAGGCAGTGTGATGGCTTGGGCGTGCATGGCTGCCAGTGGCACTGGGACACTAGTGTTTATTGATGATGTGACACAGGACAGAAGCAGCCGAGTGAATTCTGCTCAAATCCAGCTAAATGCAGTCAAACTGATTGGGCGGCGTTTCATGATACAGATGGGCAATGACCCAAAACATACAGCCAAAGCAACCCAGGAGTTTATTAAAGCAAAGAAGTGGAAAATTCTTGAATGGCCAAGTCATTCATTCATTCATTCATACATACATACACACACATATAAAATCAGTGATCTTGGGTTTAAAACTGAACATTAAAGAGATCAGGATATGACAAAAACTTCTAGGCTGTAAGAGGAGTATTTACAAATGTGTTCCTGGCCCAAAGTTTAGCTCCAACAGCAGAGATTAGACCAAAAAAAAAAACTCTCCTAAAGTGTGTTGTGAAGGTGTGTGTTTATGAAAAAGAAACCTGTTCATTCTACTAAAAACAATACATTCTAACATTTAAAAATTCAAAGAGGCATAATCAAAATGGATCATGCAAAAAAGGAATCTGTAAAATGCAGGTATCCATCAACTTACATTCTAGTAAGTCAGTACGGGCATCTCTTGACAATTATAGGGGAGAGGTTAACTATAC
The DNA here is from genome assembly GCF_900747795.2 of Erpetoichthys calabaricus. Lineage (NCBI taxonomy): Eukaryota > Metazoa > Chordata > Cladistia > Polypteriformes > Polypteridae > Erpetoichthys > Erpetoichthys calabaricus. The sequence goes on from NC_041410.2 coordinate 34,685,904, forward strand.
CAGTAAAGCATAAGATGCAATAATATCACAAAACGTTAAGTGAACCTTGCTTTTCAAAATTGTTATTGTTGAGTAAGACGAAGAGAGTGAGTAACAGGCTGACACTCTGACATAAGCAGCTCTTTAATTGTCCTTGAAAAAACTGTTTATTATTATTATCTGATTAATAAACGACCCTAATCATCTACCTCTGTTAGACTTGAGAGACACCACTCATCCTCCTTGTCTTCAAAGGGGATCACTGTCCTCACCAGTCTTCACATTGCACTGGCCACCCTCTTTCCTTTTCTGGGTCCAAATCAGACCATCCCACCTGCTGTGCTGTGTATCACAATTCTTTTTAAGCTTGTTCTATTCATGGGCTATGATGCACTTGATTTTATGAAAAAATATAAGCTATGAAATACAAAATGCACACAGGAGACACAAGTGAACAAGATTGGACACAAGGAGCTAGTGCATGATACACCATCTCCATACATTTGGACAGATATAGATACCTGCTATAAACCTTAGAAAAAGTACGATCAGATGTGGCTAGATAAGACGCATGTCGATGGATATCTTTACCTTGATATTCTATAGTGACTGTAGTAAAACAATACTTAAATTAGTGCCACATAAAACAAACCTTTTTTCACATTCAAATGTCAGCTTCTGCCTTTGAAGAGATTTTGAAATCTATTTGAATTATATTTGAACTGTGGCATTCAATAGGGCATCCCTACTTTGAAGTTACTATAGTTTGTGAAGCAAGTCAAAGAAAAGCTTAATGACTAAATTTTTCAAATAACTTTGATTACAAGAAGAAAGCCCTACACTCTGAGGTCAAGTCATTAATGGTAATTTGGAATAAATTAGGATCACGTTCAAGCTGACAAAATTTACAACAATTAGAATGTCCTGAAAAAAATACATATTTTTTTAACCAGGCTTTCACTTCACTCCAAAAACCCTGAAAAAACTGCACTGGCCAGGTGGGAAAAACCTACTGGAATAACAAAACTACTCAGAAAAAAAAACACTTCCAACCAGTAGAGGAAACAGAAACAGAAGTGTGAAAACCATGCCAGAACTTTGAGTATCTAATTAGTCTCAACTGTTAAAAGGTAGTTTGTAAAGTGACCCCTTAAAAACACAGCCAGGTTTAGTTTTTGTAAGCAACATATTTTTATGCTTTAAAAAAAAATGTTTAAAATAAGCTCCTAAAAACATTTGTACTGTATCACACTTATGTTAGAATTAGTTTTGGGATTCACAATATATTATAAAAATAACCATATTTTATGCACAGACACTGGGATTTCTGACCATGAAAAACAGAACAACTGATTAAGAGATTTCTTTTGATTGCACTTCGTCTCAAAGACATCCCATATGTTATAGAAGCAGAAATGAATATGTTAGCAAATAGCAACCAATAGAAAATGATACACAAACCAAATCACTCTACAAATTCTTACTATACAGGAAGTAATATATAAAAACATACCCATGCAGTATAGTAAATAAAAATTTACATTAGAAGTCTGAGGGGAAAAATTAGTGGAAAACAATTGAAAGCAGTGTATGTTAAAAAGAATGCACATGGAGTAGTTTTCTCATAGGTTTTACTTCATTTTGCCAATATAAAAAATAATAAATGTAAAAAACATATACACTAAAGGCAGTCAGAAGTTATTTCTTCTCTGTGAATTGAGACTATTTAAAATGGACAAGGACCTCATGGTGTCATTTTGTCTTGTAATCTAATTTGTCATCAACTTCAGCTTCACTACCTGCTTTAGTAGTCTGACAAACCAAAATTTTAAAAAAGACTCCAGCAGATTACCAAAAATACATCTGAAGTTATTATAGTGGACTTAAACAATACGAGGGCACAGTCATCCATTACATGCAGAACTTAAGTAAATCAGGGAGGAGAGTCACTTTAAAGACCCATGCAAATTGCTCCAGAAATTCCTTTCTTCCCAGTGCCATACATCTTTTAAATAAGGAATAATTAAAATAATTCAGAATTTCCTTAAGTATAGTCCTTTTCATATGTATTACGTAACCATTTTAGGCAAAAATGGGCTATCTAACTGCCAGAAGTAGTTAGCAAAGAAAACATTTTCAAATGATGTAAATATTTTAGAATTTCTGTGTAAGTTTTAATGTGTCTTCTCTACATTTGTTTGTTTTATTTCATTTTTGTCAGTTATTGAATGCAACTGACAAGGCAAATGCAATATTTTCTTGTATAAACATGACTAAATAAAAATCTTGAATTTTTAACTGGCAAGTGGAAGGAGGCACATTAGCTCAATTCTACGTAAGTACAGTAGCATCACAAACAAGAAACTTTCATAAACACTGCTCAAAAAAACTAAGGAACACTTAAATCATACATCGGATCTTGATGAACGAAATATTAAAATGCAAAATGTTTGCTAAGTAATACTATGTAATTTGATGAGAACAAAATGATGCAACAACGGTCAATGGAAACCAAAATCACCAACCCATTGAGGAATGCATTCAACATCACACTGAAAATCAATGTCAAAAATTGAAATCAGTCTGGACCAGCTTGCTTGAATTTCATCATGGCAATTCATAATGAAACTTAGTAGTGTGTACGGCCTCAACGTGACTATATGAATTCCCAACAACATCTAGGGATGCTCCAGATGAGACGGTGGATGGTGTCCTGGGGGATCTCCTCCCATACCTGGATCAGGGCATCACTGAGCTCCTGGATAGTCTGTGGCGCTACTTGGCAGTGTCGGATGCACTGATACATAACATCCCAAATGTTCTCAATTTGATTCAAGTCTGGGGAACATATGGGCTAGTCAATGGCATCAAGGACTTCATCATACAGGTTTTGCCTACAAATTCTGGCCATATGAGGTCAGGCATTGTCCTGGAGGAATCCAGAGCCCATTGCACCAGATCTGATAGTGGCTCGGAGGATTTCATCTCAGTACCTAACAGCAGTCAGGTTACTGTTGCCTAGCACATGGAAATCTGTGCTACCCTCCAAGGATATGCCTCCCCAAACCAACACTGGCCCACCTCCAAACCGGTCATTCTGGATGATGTTGCAGGCCACATAACATTCACCACAGCGTCTCCAGACTCTTTCACGTTTGTCACATGCGTTCAGTGTGAACCTACTTTCATCTGTGAAGAGAATGGGGTGCCAGTGGTGGAGCTGCCAATAGTGGTACACTCTGGCAAATGCCAATCAAGCTGCACGTTAATGGGTTGCGAGCACAGGTCCCACTAGAGGTCCTCATGGCACCCCTCATGGTTTCTGTTTTTGACAGTATGTTCAGAAACATGCAAGCCAGTAGCCAGATGGAGGTCATTTTGTAGGGCTCTGGCAGTGCTCATCCTAACACAAAGAAGCAGATACTGGTCCTGCTGCTGGGTTGACGCCCTTCTACAGCCCTGTCCAGCTATCTTTGTGTAGCAAGCCATCTCCTGGCATCCTGCTCTTTAGAATGTGCTAGGAGACTGACTTGTTGTTAGACTGTGATGATAAAGTGTTTCTTTAATTTTTTGGGCAGTGTATTTAATAAGATTTTTCTCAGCAATTACTTACCATGTAAGAAGTAACATTTTCTTCAACATCACCATCTAAAACAACTTTCTTCATAGGTACTGGATCACCAATCTTGTTAAGCAAGTTAAATACTTCCTGTAGAAAAATATGATTCTTCTCTCTAATACTAATCTCCTTTTTTGGAAACGGTGACTCCAAAAAAACCACCTTTCTGTTAATGTTTCCTGTAAAAGGAAAAAAATCCAAATATAAGGTTTCTATTTTTGAAAGTTGATCAGAAACAGAAATTCTTAAAACAAAACTAAATATTATTTGTTATTTTTGAGTAGGGACAGAACAGTGCTGAAGTAGTTATTGCTGCTGTCTCAATTCTGAGCAATGCTCAGTGAGACTTTTTTTATATTCCATTTTCCTACCACAGCCCAAAGACGTATATTTGAGATTGAGTGGTGACTACAAATGAAACAGAACACAAAGCTGCCAACTTAAATGTCAGCTGCCAAAATTCTGTAATTGAATAATTGTATTCTGAAAATGGTCAGATAGTTATTTTGAATTTTAATTTTTTCACCTCACAATAGTTGAAGTTCAAGTTTATTGTCATATGTGCATAGCACAACTGAATTTTTTTTTTTTTTTTTTTTTTTAGAAGACAAGTAAAAAAATTGAAGGTAATATAAAACATATAATTTTATATATTTACAAAACACTTTTTATATATTTTATATATATATATATTATATATAATGTGTGTGTGTATGGTTATAACTGCATGCGTGGTGACCTTGAACATGTTTGAACTTGCATGACAAGCAGCAACACTCTATGACGTTCAATTGATTATGAGTCGCCATTTAGTTTGGTTGTGTTTTCTGTAGTGTGCTGAAAAAATGGTAAGTTTAAAAGTTGTGCAAAAATGGTCCCAAGGGTTCTCGCACCAGAGCAAAAAGAACGTCACAAGGAGTGTTGTGTTGACATTCTTCAGCAACTTGACGCAGATTCAAACCTGTTTCATAAAGTAATCCCTTGTGACGAAACCTGGATCTTCCAGTATGATCCTGAAACCAAAAGACGGTCAATGCACTGGAAAACACAGTCATCACCAAGAATGAAAAAATCTCGCCAAAGCAAGTCAAAATTCAAAGCCATGCTCATTGTGTTTTTCGATATCAAGGGTGTAATTTTGGAAGAATGGGGTCCAGAAGGCAAAACAGTTAACCAACATTATTATAAGGAAGTTTTGATAAAGCTGAAAGAAAAAGTCAGAAAAAAACTGCTGCAACTGTGGGAAAATGGTTTCATTCTTCACCAGGACAATGTGCCTGCTCACAAAGCACTTTCTGTAAAGCAGTTTTTGACCGACAAGCACATAACTACACTTGAACATCCTCCATATTCGCCCGATTTAGCACCGTGCGACTTTTATCTTTTCCCCAAAAGTTAAATCAGCGCTTAAAAGGGACACGTTTTGAGTCAGTTGATGCTGTAAAGAAGAAAACGGCGGATGTGTTAAAACAGCTAACAGAAAGTGATTTGCTCCATACCTTCGACCAGTGGAAAACAAGACTGTAGTAATGTATTTGTGCAAATGGGGAGTATATTGAAGGGGACAAGAATTAAATTTGTAATACCTATAAAAAAAGGTGAGTTATTTAATCAGTCTCGTTATTTAAGACACACATCTTGTATGTGTGTGTATTATATATATATATATATATATATATATATATATATATATATATACACACACACACACACACACACACTCACAGCGCATCACTTTTTCCACGTTTTGTTATGTTACAGCCTTATTCCAAAATGGATTAAATTCATTTTTTTCCTCAGAATTCTACACACAACACCCCATAATGACAACGTGAAAAAAGTTTACTTGAGGTTTTTGCAAATTTATTAAAAATAAAAAATCTGAGAAATCACATGTACATAAGTATTCACAGCCTTTGCTCAATACTTTGTCGATGCACCTTTGGCAGCAATTATAGCCTCAAGTGTTTTTGAATATGATGCCACAAGCTTGGCACACCTATCCTTGGCCAGTTTCGCCCATTCCTCTTTGCAGCACCTCTCAAGCTCCATCAGGTTGGATGGGAAGCATCAGTGCACAGCCATTTTAAGATCTCTCCAGAGATATTCAATTGAATTCAAGTCTGGGCTCAGGCTGGGCCACTCAAGGACATTCACAGAGTTGTTCTGAAGCCACTTCCTTTGATATCTTGGCTGTGTGCTTAGGGTTGTTGTCCTGCTGAAAGATGAACCGTCGCCCCAGTCTGAGGTCAAGAGCACTCTGGAGCAGGTTTTCATCCAGGATGTCTCTGTACATTGCTGCAGTCATCTTTCCCTTTATCCTGACTAGTCTCCCAGTTCCTGCCGCTGAAAAACATCCCCACAGCATGATGCTGCCACCACCATGCTTCACTGTAGGGATGGTATTGGCCTGGTGATGAGCAGTGCCTGGTTTCCTCCAAACGTGACGCCTGGCATTCACACCAAAGAGTTCAATCTTTGTCTCATCAGACCACAGAATTTTCTTTCTCATGGTCTGAGAGTCCTTCAGGTGCCTTTTGGCAAACTCCAGGTGGGCTGCCATGTGCCTTTTACTAAGGAGTGGCTTCCGTCTGGCCACTCTACCATACAGGCCTGATTGGTGGATTGCTGCAGAGATGGTTGTCCTTCTGGAAGGTTCTCCTCTCTCCACAGAGGACCTCTGGAGTTCTGACAGAGTGACCATCGGGTTCTTGGTCACCTCCCTGACTAAGGCCCTTCTCCCCCGATCGCTCAGTTTAGATGGCCGGCCAGCTTTAGGAAGAGTCCTGGTGGTTTCGAACTTCTTCCACTTATGGATGATGGAAGCCACTGTGCTCATTGGGACCTTCAAAGCAGCAGACATTTTTCTGTAACCTTCCCCAGATTTGTGCCTCGAGACAATCCTGCCTCAGAGGTCTACAGACAATTCCTTTGACTTCATGCTTGGTTTGTGTTCTGACATGAACTGTCAACTGTGGGACCTTATATACAGGTGTGTGCCTTTCCAAATCATGTCCAATCAACTGAATTTACCACAGGTGGACTTGAGTTAAGCTGCAGAAACATCTCAAGGATGATCAGGGGAAACGAGATGCACCTGAGCTCAATTTTGAGCTTCATGGCAAAGGCTGTGTTGTGTGTAGAATTCTGAGGAAAAAAATGAATTTAATCCATTTTGGAATAAGGCTATAACATAACAAAATGCGGAAAAAGTGATGCGCTGTGAATACTTTCTGGATGCACTTTATATGTATACATATACACATATATGTATCTCTCTATAC